>NW_012267236.1:13116994-13184140 GCF_000151885.1 Dipodomys ordii
TATATATATATATATATATATATATATACTTATATTTTCAACTAGCATTTTTAACCTATAGCTCAGTGCTTATTTCCAGATTTATGAGTAAACTACTAACCCCCTTAACTAGAATGTTACATGGTGTCTTAATACGGACTCACACATGCACAAGTTTACACAGGCCTGTCTGTGTACACTTCTCCCAAATACCCACAGGATCAGTGCTCTGGTCATAGTTCAAGTGATGCTTCAGTTTCTCCCTAAAGCTTCCTACAGTGTCTGGGCTATCTCAACACCAATGTTTCTCCAGGAGGGACAGCCCGGATGCTTACAGCTTCCCAGGGCCATGGTTTAATTAGGAAAAATAGTGGCATTCTCTATTTTAGGCTGTCTTTCCATGCAGTCCCTTGAGGGGACTCTCTAGGCACTGATGCTGGGGAGCTGAGTCCAAAGGACTTGGGCAGTCAGAAAGTGGACTCATTTGAACAAAGAATAAATCTTCCAGAGGCTCAGGCTGAGGTTGAGAACTCAACCCTCGGGAAATCCCATTTTCCTCTCCCCAGGAGCCATCAGGCTGAGAGAATAGCCTTTGGCTCCCGGAGTAAGAAACTTTCCTCCAGCCCGAGGCTTTCCAGAACACAAGTTTCAGGGAGGGAAACACGGATTCTGTCGTCCCCAGGTGGGGAAGCCAGACAGGAAGATTAAGGCTGTTAACCCAAAAATCCTCCACAGGAGGACCATGGACAGCAGTGTCTGCCTGCCCCAAGCTGCCTGGTAGACAGGCAACTCCTCTGAGGATGTGCTCTGATCTTTGTTCAATTCAGCCCAGGTGAGATGAGAATTGCTAAGCATTCAGACCCATATTTAGCTCCCTGAAGACAGTCTCTGTCTTGCAAATGCCTATAGAGCAGTGACCAGACCACAGAATGAAGATGATACAGAGAGCAGTGTTCAAGTTCTAAAATGCATAATTGGGCAAAAACTTGACTTGTCTTCAACATGCCAATCCTAACCTACATACACACAGCTCTTTACTCTGGAGAGTTCTCAGAATAAAACAACTTCAGTAGAGTAAGAGTAGGGATTTCTTTTGCTCCTGAGTTTCCTGTCTTTTTCTGTCCTTTCCCACCAATGCATTCTCTGGGGTCAGTAATATATGACTATCATCTAGCTGTAATGCTCAGGTCTGTGAGGAACCAGCCTTCTGTATCATCATCATCTTCTTCTTCTTCTTCCTCTTCCTCTTCCTCTTCCCCTTCTCCTTCTCCTTCTCCTTCTTCTTCTTCTTCTTCTGGTTGGTCATGGGGTTTGAACTCTGGGCCTGGGCACTGTCCCTGAGCTCTGCAGCTCAAGGCGAGCACTCTACCACTTGAGCCACAGCACCGCTAACACTAGATATTTTCTTATTCTCATCCTTGACAGAGTCTGACTCAAAGCTGTGCTGAACAGCTGTCTGACATTGAAATCATCAATGAGGAAATTAACAGGTAAATGAAAATATTCCTAAGTATCTCATCTTCTGGGATCAACATAGCCATCTCTCTCTCCATAACCTTGTCATTCCTCCTCTGTGACTGCAGAATAGCCCCATCTCTTAGCAGAGTTCTCTCCCTTTACTGTGAAGGCCAGAAGAGGATGCACTCCTCACTGCTCCTTTTGTACTGTATGGGAGCCATACTTCCTGCTGACCTCTGGCCTTTGACCACCCAACTCTCCCCATGCTCTCTGCTCTGCCTCTCTTCTCACCTTTGGGCTTTCTGGCATGCCCACCCCTGGGTTAGATTGGCTGTAGACTATCAGAACTCCCATGCCTGATGGATCAAACCAAGGAAAACTTACAGAGGAGGAAAGTCTTAATGCTGACCATCAGCACCCACTTCACCTGGTGCCCTCAAACGTACGATGACACTGGGGTGGATGACATCACCAAGCCACACACAAACACACATCCACCAACATCCACCTGTCCCACATGAGAGGGGCATTCCAAGAGGTGGTTCACGGGAGACCTCTCCCTCTGCCTCCTGAATCTGAAGTCCTGGGCCCTGTCCCACCCAACCAAACTAGCTATCTTCAGACTCCCTCTCTCTCCCTCTCTCTTGAGGTCAGGCAGCCCTGCATCATTGGGCAGGACCTTTTCGGGTCCCCTTAACCATCCTTTTCGTCCCGTCCAGCATTTGAGCACTCAAAATGCAAGCTAATCCACTTCCAAGGGCAGAATCTGTGACTGCCCCCAGGCTGCAGCAGAGCCGACACATGTGTTTTGGCTTCTTGCTGGCCTGTGATCTGAACACAGACAGTGAGCTCCCACAGAGCAAGAGAACGAGCTCAGAGTCTTCAGTGCCACGGTAGGCAGGCAAGCGCCAGGCACTGCAGGATCAACCTTCACCCCACACTCCCCACCCCTTGTGCAGGAGGCTCAGGGAGGAGGAGAACTGTCAGCGCAGACAGAGCCAGGGCCGCAGGGAGGCAGCGCACAATGCCTCCCTGCCACTGACATCTTCATCGTCACCAAGTTTTCAAAGAAACTTCCAACCACAAGGAAACTTCTAGACAAAATTGACTTCTAGTGAAAAGCATTTACCTTGCAGTTCTTCTGTACATGTAACTTTATGACAGCGTCGCGAGTCTCCTGCCTTGAGTTGAAATCTTGTCAGCGTGTAAAGCAGGATGGAAGTGAGTTAGTAGTGGGGGGAAGTAAATGTCAGTCAGACTCCTAATTGCCTGAGAACTTGCTAAGGAGGTACAGGGTACCCAGCATACACTCCTGAAACCCCTAGCAGCCCCACCTTCACCCTGCCTGGGTCATCTTAGAATGGACAAGACAGGGATCTCTCTTATAGTCTATTAATCAATGGCCCTCTTCACTCTATGATCTGGGACCTCCGTGCTCTGCTGCCCATTCAGAACTCAGGAGCCAAAGATCTATAGTCATTTACGCTTGAGTGAAAAGAAGGCCAGGTCCCAGGGTTCTCCCTTGAAATCTTTTTTTCTCAGCTTATTGTCAGTAGCAAGACAGGAAGTGGACCTTAGCAGACAGAGCTGTACTTTTGCTCCTCTGAACCTCTCCTGGCCACAGCCCTACTCTCCAGATGCCCTGTCAACCTCTGTCCTTTCCATACTCTCTCTCAAAAACCCTGCTCATAGACCCTCTCAAACAGAAGAATCAGCCCAGCTACTGAGCACCTCTCCCTCATCTGAACTAAATCCTGCCCCTCAAGTGGAGCCTGCCAATTCTGACCCAGGAAAGTTTCTTGCCAGAGAAGGTTGTCAATCCTCATTGTCCTGTCCCTGTGCTGGGGCAAAGCTCTGTGTCTCTGTCTTGCAGGGTAACTAAGCATGCAGTGTCCCACACACAGGCACACAGGCAGACATACACAATACCATAGGCCATTTGTTGTTAAGAAAGGCCTTCATATTCTTAGAGAAACTGAGGTGGATGGCCGGAGCCTTGTTCAACTGTGCTGATGAAAGCAAGGAGGGGTGGAGTGGCCAATCCCACTGGGACAACTCCATCTCCTCACTTACTCTTTTAGTAAAGTTCATGGCTTTGGGGGCAGCTACAGGGGGACAGAACCTTGGCATTTGCCAAGAAAATCACACCTAGGCCAAAGACAAGGAAGTGGAATGTGCCAGAATTCCAGGACAACTGTTACCAGCTCCTGGATTCTCCCTACCGCTGATGTGCTCCATCCCACAGACCCAGACCCTGGACTCAAACTTGGGCTGGGGGAGACTTGGAGGCTTAGCCAGGCCTTGGCTTTGAGGGAAGTGGAAGATATGTGTGTGAATATTGCGAAAGGGATCCGAGCTCTTACCACATCTCCAGAAACAATGCTAGGGCTTGAAACAGTCAGCACCTCTCAGCCTCTATGTCCTTGTTCTTGCTATTGAAGCAATGGCTGAGCATATATCACCAGAAAACTTTAAAGCATTGTGCAGACCTGGGATGGGTGTGACACTGGCATGCCCTGGAGACCATAAGCTAGAGCCAAAAAGCTTCCAGAGGAAGACGGTCAAGGCTGACTGTGCCTTAGGGGATGAGGGATGCCAGTGGAGGAGATGTGTTCTGGCGGGTGTTGTCTTCCAGACTAGATAGATGGGTTGGAGTTGGAGGAACTGCTCACTGCAGTCTGCATGAAAATGACAGCCGAATGGCAACTGAGGCGAGAGAATTAGTCTACACAAAGCAAAGAAGAGAGCCAGTACTGGAGGCTCTTCCTGTAATCCTAGCTTCTCAAGAGGCTGAGACTTGAGAACCACAGTTCAAAACCAGCTGGGCAGGAAAGTCTGTGAAACTCTTATCTTCAGTCAGTCACCAAAAAACATCAGTAGTGGATCTGTGGCACAAGTGGTAGTGTGCTAACCTTGTGCACAAAAGCTAAGGGACAGCACTCAGGCCAAGCCCCAGTACCAGCACACATGTGCACACTTGCATGTATACACACACACACACACACACAGAGCAAAGCAAAGCAAAGCAAAGAAGATCCTGGAGATCACTATGGGATGCTGAAGCA
This sequence comes from Dipodomys ordii, assembly GCF_000151885.1. Classification (NCBI taxonomy): domain Eukaryota; kingdom Metazoa; phylum Chordata; class Mammalia; order Rodentia; family Heteromyidae; genus Dipodomys; species Dipodomys ordii. The sequence goes on from NW_012267236.1 coordinate 13,121,497, forward strand.
TCTTCCTCCATTCCATGTTCAGTGACTTCCTGTTGGCAAGTCATGAGGGACAAGAAGGTTTTCACATCACAGAAAACTGAAAAGAAATCAGGATTTACTCTCGAGGAGCTATCTAGAAGGCCAAATGGCTAAGTAAACACATTAAAGACCAGTGCTCAGATTTGAATAGGCTTCGTCCCTACCAAAACTCCAACTGAAGTTTAGTTTTTCATGAAGCTAATGTTGAGGAGGCCGGCCTCCTGGGAGGTGCTTTGGTCTTAGAGGTGGCGCCCCTGTGACTCCAATAAGGCTTTTCTTTTATAATTGGCCTCACTACCTGCCAGTTACGCTCCTTTTTCTTACTTGCTCACGGGCCTGCCTCTCTTACACTTTCTGGCCTGAGGCACTCAACAGAAGCCCAACAGAAGCCTGCAGAAACATGAGCCAATTTTATTTATAAAATTGCCCAGTTTCAGGTATATGGTTTTAGCAACAGAAAATGTACTAACATAGTAAAACAAGAAAGCAAAAAAAAAAAAAAAGCTTCAGGGATGCAGGAACAGAACCAGAAAGAAAGAAATCCTGAGTCCAAGGCAGGAGAGGTGGCCCAGAAGAAAAAGTCTTAGATGGATGCATTGCATTTGCTTGAGCCGTCTTCCATCTCTTGTCTGTGACTTTGGTCACATGATTCTAAGTCAGTTGATTGGCTCCAAGCCCAATGGGGAAGTGACCTTTGTGTGGATGTTTCTGTCTGTACCACCCGGTCAGATCCAACCCATGACTTTGACCTCACTATAAGAGTGTCCCACGGACTTTCTCCTGACATTTTCTCTAAACTCCCGCTTCTGCAAGAAAATGAAAGCATAACTCAAAAGTGATTTTTCACAACATCTGAATTCTCCTCTAACATCTTGTAGCCAGAGATGGCAGAAAAATCTCCTCCACCCTGACACACACAGTGAAGGAGTTAGTGGCCTCATTTATTAGCCAGATTGCACTCAGTCACCCATCATCCCAGACCCTTGGCTCTGGTGATGCCGAGAATCTTCTTAGCTCTTCTCTGAGCACAGGTTCATTCTCTGCAGAATGCTGGCAGGCAGCAGTTACATTATGTATCTGCTCAGTGCTCAGGCAAGAAACCATTATGTTCACGGATCATTATTGACATCCTGACATTTGTCATCTCCTTTCATTGCAGTTAAATCTTGCTTTATCTGTAAATGTCACCATGTCATTTATTCATGAAAGGGGTCACATTCCTGAAATAGCATGCTTCAGTTTAAAAGGGGAGCTTGGCTTTATTCGCAGTGGGTAATCCTCAAACAAACTTTACTGCTGATAAATGCTTTTTTTATTGGAGTTTCTCGGCCTTAAATGACATCCTCCAATGTAGAATGCAGTTCTGTGTTTGTGGAAATAAAATCTGAATGTTGAACAAGACAGAGAATTGTTGAGATTAGGAAAAAGTAGAGCTTGTCTGTGGCCATAGGTAGTGAATTCAATCTGAATTTACTGAGAGTAAGCCAGTGATTTTTAATAAGATTGTTATACCTCTGGAAACATGCCTGTGACCTTTCTGAATCATTTATGCCAGTGAGATCAGGGGCCTTTTAACCTCCCCGAACTGATCCCTTCGCTGGGGACACTAGAGAGGAGAACTCGGATGCAGCATTCCTCTTGTCCTCAGATTGAACAGAGAGATGACATCAGAACTTATGTTTACAGGGGAAAAAAATATTTTCTCCCTTTACAAAGCTTGCTCAAAGTTACCTTTAAGTAGGGTAACTATATAATGGATAGTCCAACACAGACAATTTACTGGGTGGGGAAAGGAAATATTAAATATAATTAACAATTATTAATGGATCTGTGTCACATGGGAACCCAAACTAAACAGGACATGTTGCTGCTCAAACTCTAAGGCTTTGTTAACTCTATCATCGAGGGGCTCATGGTCCACTAAGGAATAATTAAGTATCACCCAGAAATGGCTTTTTTTCTCTCTCTCTGGATAAGATGCCACAGTTCTCTGATTCGAATTCATTTTTCTAACCCAGTGGTTTTAAAAGTGAGCCCATGAACCAAAATGTCCCAAAGAGGTTGTTATGAATGTAAGTGCCCCAACCTTACTTCGGATCTCCCAAATCAGGATATATGAGGAGGTATCCAGGCACCTGCATTTGAATGCATTTATGCACACTGAAACTGGATAGCCAATAATAGCTCTGATTCAAATCTTTTGCTCTCTCTAGCTATGTGTGTGTGCTGGTCACACTGTGGTAACAGGAAGTGAGTGGGGCATTCTGCCCCCTTTTTTGCCTAAAAAAATTAACTTGTAGATGAAGTGTGAGCTGAAAATAGATTCTCCTTTGTGCACAAATATGGAAGCCGTGACACTTCTCACATAATGCCATTAAACATCACCCTGCTCCCCTGGCTCAGAGTCAGGCATATAACCATTTCACAACCACTGGGTGCAAGCAACACACACAAATACAGTCTTGGAAGGTTAGAAAATGAGAAAGATGACATCAAAGTATTTGTAAAATGTGATCGGTATAATTAGAACTGCTCATTCCTAGGAGAGCAAAGGGCTGGGGGAAGATTTCCCTGGGTGCCTATGATATCCTTGTGGGTATATAGGCTATAGGCTATAGTAGCAAGTATTTCAGACCATAGGCAAACCTTAATGTTTATTTGGAAGTATAGACCTAGATACCCCATAGTCCCACAGCTATCCCCAGGTCAGATAATGCCCTCAATAGTTCACGGGACTCACCACTGTCCTGGCAACTTTAGAATGACTTCGTACTCTGGATGACTGCAAAGAGGGACTGAGTTTCATTTGTGGGGTACTTTCAGCTACATTTACTTATCAGCACCTCCCTCAATTCAGTCAAAATATCCTGAGTGCTCACATGCACTGGCCTTGATATCACAAGGTAACAGGCAGGAGTGTGTCATTCGGACGCTATTGCAGAGACCGAGGGGCACAGAGATGACCCCTGGGGCTCCCTTCAGTAATTCCTTTGGGGAAAGGCCTAATGAGGGATCCAAGTCCACTGAGCTCCTCCTGCAGGCAGAAATAGAGCCAGGAAATGGGGAGAAGCTGAATCAAAGTATTCCAAAGGATATTTGAGTTCAGCCCTTTGCAAAACTATCATGGCTTGGAGATCAAATATGGTACATTGTCCACTTTTCACAGCATTGTTTGTTAGGCCATTCTTTTTTTTATTGTGAAAATACTGTACAGAGGGGTTACAATTACATGGGCAAGATAATGAGTACATTTCTTATCAAGCATTGTAGCCTCCTCCTTTGTTTCCCCTTCCCGTCCCTTCTTATAAAGCAGATCTTTTCCTTGTCTGCTGAAGCAGTAACCTATCAAGGACTGGACTCTGGTCTTCCCTTTCTTTTCTTGCCCTAACCATCTATGCCTCAGTGGGGCTAACCCTTAACGTTCCCAAATAATCCACAGCCCCAGTGTTAGTCTCCATAGGGTTAGTCTCCATTCCTGTTTCCCTCTTCCTCTAAAAAGAGCACCTGGCACCTGATCTTGCACAAAACCTCTGTTTGGTGAACATCTGATGGACTTACTTGGACCCACACACCAGGTGAGCATCTTCCCCCACCACTGGGCAAGGGGTAAGCCTTCCTACTGGGCTCCATCCTAAACTAGTAGCTACTGTTGAGCCATGACAAGGGAGCAAAAGAGAAATCATCATAGGTCAGGGAAACCTGCCATGAATCTCACTTAATAGTGGGAACAGCTCAGAATTTCTTCCTTTTCTTTTTTCTTTTTGTTGTTGTTGTTGTTGTTGGTGGTGGTGGTGGTGGTGGTGGTGGTGGTAATGGTAGTTGTGGGTCTTGAACTCAGGTCCTGGGTACTGTCTTGAGCTTTTCTGTTCAAGGCTAGGGCTACCACTTTGAGCCACAGCTCCACTTCCAGTTTTCTAGTAGTTAATTGGAGATACGAGTTTTATAGACTTTCCTACCTGGGTTGACTTTGAACTGTGATTCTCAGTCTCCTGAATAGCTAGGATCATAGGCATGAGCCACCGGCGCCCAGCTTCAGGATTTCTTTATTTGAATTGTACACTACAATGGCAGCTTTTAAGCTCCTATTCCTTTTTCACTGGGCAAATTCATGTCCAGTTCAAATTTACTGCCCACTCAGAGATTACATTTTTAAGGTAGGAGACAAAGTTCCAGTTAAAGTTCCAAGATAATTTCGGAACATAAAGGTTAGATTTCCGCAGCTCTCCAGAAATCTCTTGTTGGATTCCCATCTGGGAGTCATCTTGGATTTACCAGCCCTGACACTGACATGCTAGGACACCTTTCCCAACCTAGGTAGGGCCCAGTCTAGATGAGAGGTCACAGCAGAGCTTCACGGGATCTTGAGAGAAGCAAACTCAACACCCATCAGACCACTGTGGCACCAGCTGTTCACAGCTCCAGGCTTCCTCAGCACAACATGACCTGCCTGAGCAAATGTCCTCTGCCTATCAAGCCTCAGTTTCCAAATAAATGGAGAGAACATTGACCTAGCCAATTACTGTAAAATTCAAGGAGATAGCGTATGTTGAGTGGTTGGCAAAGGATCCCAAGCACAGTAAATCTGCATGCTAATAACCTTCCTTCTTGCACAAAAGTCGAAGGTAATTGTCATCTCTCCGCTCCATTCCGGAGTGGGATTTTACGAACTGCAAGCTGGCACATGCTCTGCCTTGCTCTGTGCCTGTGTGAGAGTAGATTAACCTCTGAATGCTTCGGGTTCCTCGTCTGTAGACAGTAATTGCCATCCCTCCAGCTACTCGGCTCCTGCTTATTGTCCAACGCAAAGCATAAGGCACGTTTCAGAATGTCTACGAGCTGACTGGGAGACAGTTTCCAGAGAAGTGCGGGTGGGGTTCTATGATGACTATTGGGATTGAAAAGACAGCTCTATTTTCTACTCTGTCTTTCTATTAAATTGAACTTCAGCCCTGGAAATTAATATCCCCACTGCATTTTGGTGAGGTGGCTCTATTTTTACAGGCGCCACAGAATGAAGCCCTAATCTGTTATGCTGTGACCTTTTGCTGGGCTCTGCGTCGGGGAATCATAATTCAGCGCCAGCCTCTGCTATGGAGACCTCCATAGGCCTTTTTATGACATGAGAACTATTGAATATTCTATAAAATCTCCTTGGAAAACTGGCCCACATTTCTTTATAATCTCCCCAGACTGTTTTCTGAAGTCTCTCTATAGATTTTTTTTTTAACTCTAAAAATCTATAGTGTTTCTTAATAAGGATTCGGGCCTCTCCTAAGGGATCTTGGAGAAGATAAGGCTGGATTGGGTCCCCAGGGGAGGCCAAGGTAGGCCATCAGAAGCCATTCTGCTACCACTAAGCTCCTGGATGAAGAGTCTAAGCACAGGAGCCTGTTGGCAGGATGCAATCACTTCCGGCAGATGGAGATGAAAGGAGGAATGTAGGAGCTGAGCCACATCCAGCCCCTCTCCCTCCACTGGATTCCACATTCCCCTAACCTTGAGAAAGAGAGGGTCAAAGGAAAAAGCCTGAAACCTGTGTTGCTTCTCAGGCAACCCCATGACTTTCCTCCTTTGGGTCGGACCCCACCTGTGCCACGTAGCCCGGCAACTTTTGCATGTGTATGAAGCTTTTTGTCACGGCTTATGGCATCTAGTCTTCAGAATGCTCCCTCTGGATATAACCTTGACTAGTGAGAAATGAAACTGGAGATCACTGGACGGATCAATGCCCTCTTTTCTCCCCATGGTGGACTGCTTCAAAGTGTTTTCTTCCTTGTCAATCTTCCCAAGAAGTCCACGGTGCCAAGCAACGATGCCTGCTGTGGTTCTAATGTGTCTGCAATGTGCGCTCAGCAGAAACCTCCGGCCAGCACAGTAGCAGAAAACACTGCTTTGCTTTCATCTTTTCTGCCTCATTTCCTCCTTCCAGCCTCTATCCTCATCGACTTGGACTTGGACTTTCTGAACAAAATGTTAGCACTTTCATCCAAGCTATAAGGAGTACTTTCTAAAGGCCCTAGACTGATGTGCATGGGGCTTCGCCAAAACCCGTCATTAGAGAGGTTAAACACTGGGTCCATCAGAGGTCCAAGTGACTATGAAGAACTAAACCTGTTTCTATGCCACACTGCCCACTTTTACCTAGCACAGGGTCTGGCACAGGATAAGAATTCCATTGAACTCTATTACATTAAATTGAGTATATTGTAACCAGAAATAAACCAACACAGCCCCTAACAGTTTTCTACTCCATAGAACGAGCTCTCCAAGTTTCTGCCAGCTCTCTCACAGTAACTCTGTTTTCAAGAAGCCCTATAAAAGATCAGACATCATATGCCTCTCTTTTATAATTTTTGAAACCATTTCACAGACTCCTTAGTTCATCTCCTACTCATAGCAAGTCTCCCAAGCAAACAAGACAGATAGCATTTCCATTTAGTTGACATTTAATGCACATGGACATTTCCAAGCTCCTGCCAAATTCTGGCCCTTGACCTTTACAGCTAAAACAAGTTGGTGCCAGGGCCCAGTGGCCCTGCAAGGGGCGGGATCTGCAAGGGTCCACAGTCTATCACCTCTCTGTCTCCAGGAAGGACCTCTTACCTAAGGGATCACTGAATTCTCCAGTAGCCAAATCCCAGAAGCTCCTGAATAAACTGCCTTTGTTCTGCCCCGGAGGAACTATGAGAGACACAGTGAACAGGAAAATAAAAAGGCAAAATAAACAGGAAAGCAGGAGGAAGATGAGTCAAGGAAAAGGCTTTCCAACTTTTACTCATTAACACATTGCCCTTCCCAAATAGCAGACATGTTTTGGTAGCGTGTCTTTTACTATGTCAATATGACTCTTTTCCCCCCTTAGGTGTATAGCTGGCTTTCTTTTTTTAATACATATTTTCTTATTGTGAAGATACTATACAGAGGGGTTACAGTTACATAAGTAAGATAATGAATAGATTTTGTTTTTTGTTAAATAAGGTTTTTTATTGTGAAAATGCTGTACAGAGGAGGGGTTACAGTTACAAGAGGGAGGTAACGAGTACATTTCTTATCAAGTAGTGTTGTCTCCTCCTTTGTTTTTCCCCTACATCCCTTCCCTCCCATCTTCACAACTACACTCCCCCCACACACACACATTTCTTATCAGGCATTGTTACCCCTTCCTTTGTTTTTCCCCTACCATCCCTTCCTGCCCCATCTCCCCAACTCATCCCCGCCTAAGTTGTAAAGTTCATTTTCATGATAATGTCTTGTACATCTCATTGTTACAATGGCTCAACCTGTGTCCTTGTTTCAGCATTTTGTTATTTTCCTTCCCCTTCCCTGATTAGAAAAATGTATATACAAGATGTAGGACACTGGAATCAAATACAATGAAAACAGAGTTATACCATGGGGGAAGAACATACAAAAGAAACAAAACAAATCACATAGTACATTAAAAACAACAGCAACAAAGAAAAAAACCTCTTACATCCCTATCTTGGGGTTCATTTCACTTAGCATCATCTTATATGGTCATATGTACATGGCTTTTGACCTTTTCTGCTTGTCTGGTAAGATTATCCTAGATGTACACTAGTTATTGCAAATAAGAGAAATCATGGGACCTATGTTTCTTTGAGTCTGGTTTACTTTACTTAATATAATTTTTTCTAAATCTTTCCTAAGAAAGTCTTTCCATTTCCTAAGAAACTGGAGGAGGAGTGTCATTCTTTCTGATGGAGGCATAGAATTCCATCTATATAGATATGGATATAGATATAGATATATAGATATACACACATGACATTGTCTAAAATATACTTAGAACTCAAAAAAAATTAAATCTCCCAAAAACAAATCCTCAAAGAAACAACCACCCCATAAAAAGAGATTTCTCTGAAGAGGAAATAAGACTGGCCAATAGACACATGAAGAAATGCTCAACTTCTTTAGCCATAAAAGAAATTCAAATCAAAACAACATTGAGATTCTATCTCACCCCTGTTAGAATGTCTATAATAAAAAATATAATAACCACAGATGCTTGAGAGGATGTGGCCAAAAGGGAACCCAACTGCATTGTTGGTGGGAGTGTAAACTTGTTCAACTACTTTGGAAAGCAGTATGGAGGCTCCTCAAAAGATTCCACATAGAGCTCCCTTGTGACCTAGTAAACCCACTTTTGGGCATTTACCCAAAGGATCACAAAGAAGGCCATACTAAAGCTACCAGCACAACTATGTTTATTGCAGCATTATTCACCATAGCTAAGATATGGAACCAACCCAGATGCCTCTCAGTAGATGAATGGGTCCATGTGATTCTTTAAAAAAATAAATTGAAAGTCCACTCCACTTGAAGCACAGACAGAAACCCAGAGACACAAAAGGGGTTGCCAAAGAGCCCATTCCTTAGGCCCCATATGTAGTTTGTTCTTCTTGTTTGTTTGTTTTTATTAGTTTTCTGTACCTTGTATCTTGTATATAAGATTATTCAATATGTGGAAGAGAAAGGGAATCACAGAAACAGCAGGACAAAGGATGAACCAAAGCAACACTACTACTCACTTGACACTACGTTGGATATGAACATTATAACTCGGGCAGGGGTTTGGAGGAGAATAAGGAGAGGTAAGTGAAAAATAGTGAGGAACGGGGTAACAATGATTAAAAACGAATGTACTCAATACATTATTTATGTACCCGTCACCCTCTGCTCTCACCTTTTCAATAAAAATAAGATATAATAATAATAAGAGCCCATTTCTGTAGTACCAAGAAAGGATAGCACCTTTGCGTGGACTTATTCCATGAACATACCTAAAACCACCATGGATGCTTTTCCTGATCTCAGAGCTAATTAATAATTGTAAGTCCAGAAGCAAATGGGAATCTGTAAGGAACGGCACTGCAGGCACTGATGAATCATGTCTATAACTGTAGCTCAAGAGGCTGGGATCCAAGGATCACAGTTCAAAGCCAACCCAGGCAGGAAAGTCACTCTTACCTCCAATTAATCACCAAAAAGATGGAAGTGAAGCTATGTTTTTGTTTTGCCTTAAGCAAAACAAACTAAGAAACAGTGCTGAGGCCCTGAGTTCAAGCCCTAATACTGTCTATCTTACACACACACACACACACACACACATATTAATTCATTCATTAACTAACTAATTAGAACAGGAGTGGGGAGGAAAAGCCAACAGGGACAGTTCAAGGCACAAGCTTCATGCTAAAATAATACCACTATGAGAAAATTAGTACTGCTAATGGTCAAAAGAACTTAGAGCTAGGGTGGGACCGAGTAGAAGAACAATTTTTTCATATGATATGTAGGAAAACGGAGGCTCAACAAGGTCATTAAAACCGGAAGGAGAGTCAAAATTCATTGTCTCTATTTCTTTCTCAAGATGAGACACACATCTTAAAAAAAAATGATATCCTGGCTGATGATTAGGAAGCCAGGCTGAGAGCAATACAGCTCTTCAAAAGAGTTCCAGAAACTACATGCACCTCTCACCAAGGAGATATCTGTGATACACTTTTACTCCTTCCAGAAAGCCAGATAGGCAAGGGGTCCTGGCACTAGTGGGCCGGAGGGACAGAAATCCAGCTGTCCAGAAGGCAAGCAGCAAGCCTCGTGGATGCTAGCAAGCACAGCCAGCAGTCCCAGCTCTGTCTGTCTAATATCTGCCCTTCCATCTCTGGAGACCCAAAGAACTAAAACTCACGTATGGCCAGAGGCAGGGAAATCACCCAGCAAGCCTTGGGCATGCTACTGGATTTGGGCAGCTCCTCTGCTGCATTTTAATGAAGTAATTAAGAGGTAGATAATAGAGATGGGGCTCTGCAGAGAAACACTCATGGACCTAACCTCTTTGATATGTGCCTGCATTGGGAAGCAACTTTATCACTAGATGGCTTCATTAATATTCCAGCCAGCTCTCTGGCTCTTAAAGTGATCTATGCCAAAGTTTGTTAGTCTTTTAAATTACCTGCTGAGGCCCCCTGAAAAAGAAAGAAGAACAGAAAAGACAATGTCACAGAGGGCGCTTGAAGAAACAACCCTATTGAGCCCATGCATATTTCCTTTCAGAAAGTAGTTCAAGTTATCAACAAGAAACAAGTACAAGATCACCATTCAGGGAACATGGACTGAAGGAGAAAAGCCCCAGAACAGGTAGCCCAGAATTACAAGAAGCCTCAGCTCATCGGGTCATCTCTCTCTTGAAGAGCTGGCCTCTTGCTAGACACTATGATAAATGGACAACTCAGGTGTTAACTTCTTGGCCCAGAGGGGCCATAATGAAGTTTAACCATTGGAATCTATAGAACAAAAAAACTGTTTCCAGATTAGTAATCTTACCTTTCCCCCAGGTCTAGAGAAGAAAAGAGATGGCTGCTCTGCTTGCTCTCTCCTGAGAGCTTCACCTCTCTGTCCCTCTGGTCTCTTGCTCATCAAGGTACAATTGAAATCTCCTCTCCTTCAAGGGGGCTTCCTGTCCAATCCTAGAAGCATACAGCAGAGGTCAGAGCTCAGAATCATTCATCTCCTCTCTTTCCCTTGTGTTGTGACAATGAAAATCCCACCTGATAAAGAAGACCTGGTTTGGGGGCTGGGAAAGTGGCTCAGTGGTAGAGCACTTGCCTTGCATGCATGAGCCCCTGGGTTCGATTCCTCAGCACCACATAAGCAAAAAGAAAAAAGCCAGAAGTGGCGCTGTGGCTCAAGTGGTAGAGCACTAGCCTTGAGCTGAAGAGCTGAGGGACAGCGCCCAGGCCCAGAGTTCAGGCCCCACGATGGGACGCAGAAAAAAAAAAAAAAAAAAAGAAGACCTGGTTTCTTTTTAAATGCTTCTGAGGACAGGAAGTGGCACAAGTGGTAGAGTGCTCGCCTTGAGTTGAAGAGCTGAAGGACAGCATCCAGGGCCAGAGTTCAAGCCCCATGACTGAAAATAAACAAACAAATAAATAAATGCTTCTGAGGACAGGGAGTTCAGTATTTCACCACTTCCCAGTCAAGCATGTCTTTCTATGGACATGTTTCTCTACTGAGAAAAACCGTTCCATTGTATGCCTTGACTGTGGGGGTATAATCGTGAAGATGCATATGGATATGTGTGTGTGTGTGCGCACATGTGTACACACACACACACACACACACACACACACATAAATCTGGGAGAATCTGATAATGCCCTGAGAGTTGTACTGACTTTCCTAATTAAGCCAGGTATCCATGATGGATGAGTCTGGGTAAAGTAGGGAAGAGGGCTGGAAGCAGGGCACCTTTTTGAGTTTAAAGTACCCTAGAAATCTTTGGTCATTTCAAAACAAGAAATTAAAAGGCATAACAGGATTTTCTTGAAAGAGTACCACGTGCCATGTACTATGTGCCAACTCACTTGAATGTGCCAGCCAACCTGGAAAGTAGAAACTATTCTTTTCTTCTTTCAGTGGATCATGAAATAAGCATAGTAAGACTACGTTGCCTATAGGAGATCACACAGCTATAACGTGGTAGAGTTGACATTAGCACCTACACTATACGATGTTGGTGAGCCTCTACCTGACTGCCATCTTGCCTGATGAGGCTTCGTGTAGAAGAAAATGAAGTGAATTTCATCAGCCATAAGACACAAGTCACAGATGCCACCCTTGAACAACAATCTATCTGCAAGAATTAATATCTCTCGGGTGCTTTTTCATATCTGTATTCTTGGAGCTTTGTGGCTTGTGAAACAAGTCTTTATTTCCTATCATTTCCAGATGGGAACACTGAGTTTCAAGCCTTGAGACCCCCAAATCTTGGACGCGTTCCGCCAGGCGCTCCCAAGTGTCCCGTTACTTCCCTGCCGTCATCAGAAAGCAATCCAGTTGTTTTTCAAGGTTCAGCCTTTATTCATTCCAATCAGCCTTTCCCTAAAAGCAGTGGGATGAAATGTCTAATTCATCCAAGGGGCTAGTTAGAGGAAGAGTTTCCCTTTAGACATAAGCATTGGATGCAGACAAAAACAGCAGAAAGCAATCTCCAGGCCTCACCTCCTCAGAAAATCCTCGGGGACCTGATTACATCCCAATAGCACGTGTTAGCACAAGCAGGCACTTGTACAAACACATGTGCCCTGAGGCCTTCGGTAATTTTAAATAGAACCAACTTGCACAATTCATCGCCTGTCTCTGTCTCTTCCTCAACACAGAGAGAAGGGAGTGATGGAAACAGATGAGCAGGTCTCACCCTGATGTAGGAGGATTTAAGAAGCCTCCATGGAGGGACGGGGGCAGGGAGAGCTCCTAGAACTCTTACCAGGGAGCGGTGACAGCCTCAGAGAATCGCATATTCTATTGTCAGTATTTCATTTCTCTGTTAACAGGAGACTTTTTCAATTCCTGGAATTTACTTTCAAGGCACAAATATCTTTAAGAAGATTTATGTCTCATGTCTAAATGGAATCAGCTAGGTGGGGGAATCAGCCAACAGTCAGCCTCTGCCAGGATAAAGCATCATGGTGGGACATGATAATTTGGCAGGGGTGGGGGGAGATGGGGGGTAGGGGGGAGGAGTAGGGGGTGGTGAAGGGAGCACAGAAAATGTGATGAGAACATAATTTAATTACATAACCTAGAGTTGCTTTTAGAAGAGAAAATGCTATGAACTGAATGTATGTGCCTCCCCACGCATCGACATGTTGAAATTCAAATTCAAAAGTGAGGCTTTGGGGTGGTAATGAAGTCCTGGCGCTTAGGGCTCTCATGATAGTATTTGTACCCTTCCAAGAAAAGGCGGAAAGAACTTGCTCCTCTTGCTTTCTACTATGTAAGGGCATAGCAAGAGTAGGAAGAGGGCTCTCACAGGAGCCCGGTCATGACAGCACCCACACCCAAACTACCCTATCTCTGGAACTATAAGAAACACATTTCTGTTATTTAAGCCACCTGGTCTGTAGTATTCTATTACAGCAGAATGAGAAGTGTGAGTTCAAAATTGCTCTGCTCCTAGGTATGTTCTCTAGTCATCACATTGTTAATAGGTTCAGGACATTTCCATACCTTCTTTTGGGATTGTCCTTGTCCTGGATGGCTAGACTTTCCCTTGGATCTTGTTGGATGTTCTTGGATATTCCTAAAGATTGCCCTGATTCTAGAAACCAACCCTTTAAAGCCTGGCTGCATTTCAGTTCATTTCCATAAGACGTGCATTTATCAGCTCTCCACCTTGAGCAAGTCACCAAATAGAGTGTTGGGAACATGAGTGTGGATAAACCATAATCCATACCGGGCCTTCTATCACCTTTTCTAGGATAAAAGAAATGAAATGGAACATTCTGGTCCAGAAAATTTTAAGGCCCACTCTAGGACTCTTACTTCAATCTTCTGCAGTTATCAATTCTGTGGATCCCTACTCTATGAGAGGGTTTAGTACATCATCCAGCCATTGCTTCAAAATTATACGGAATCATAGCTAATCTTCAGGCCTTTTTTTTTTTTTCCAGTCATGGGGCCTGAACTCTGGGTCTGGGCGCTGTCCCTCAGCTCTTCAGCTCAAGGCTAGCGCTCTACCACTGGGGCCACAGCGCCACTTACGGCTTTTTCTGTTTATGTGGTGCTGAGGAATCAAACCCAGGGCCTCATGCTTGCAAGGCATGCACTCTACCGCTGAGCTACATTCCCAGCCCTCTTCAGGCCTTATTGATGTAAACATTCTTCTGCCTCATAGGCCTGCAGGTGTCATTGGATTCACCTGATACTACCCAAGCCTATGAGGGATTAGATATGGACTAAGGGTTGAATTTATTCATTCATCGTGTAAACCATTCATTCACCATGGACCACAAGTTATCCAGGGTGTTATTATTACATCAAATATAAGAAATAAATTCAAGGCACATCCAAAGTCTCTTCTGAGGTCATACATGCTAACATCCATTGGTGAAAGTCGTGCCCAACAGCAAGGAGGCATATATTCTTGCTCTCCTGAGAGGTACTCCACCATCACATAGCAAAGCTCATTTATGTGTAATTCTATTATAAGAAAGGAGAAAATAATTAAGATTGTTAATCCTCGACCAGTCAGTAAGAACTAATTTATTATTTGAGACAAGTTCCTCAAGCCTCAGCTGACCCTGACAAAGCAAGACCTGAGGTTCCTGACCTGAGACAGAATCAATTGGCCAATCTAACCTGTTACACTTCTCTTCCATTGTGACCCAGCCAACAATGGACCGTTGTAACTCGAAAGCAGCTGTGGACACAAAAGAAAACATCTTTCTTTGTGTCTTCCTGGCTTTGGTCCAGACCCCAGTAGAATAAAAAGCTAATATGAAGCAGACTTCAGTTAGGACTGAGGCAGATCATATCTGCAGTAATCTTGGCAACCAAAGACAGAAATGTGAAAAAAGAAAAGAAAAGGAAAGTCAACTATCAGAGCACCAGACCTCCTCTTTTCCCTCCTCTACTGTCCTCTGGCTGTGTTTCCTGGCCCTTTGGAGCAGGCACAGATAATCTTGATAATCAAAGCCCCACTTGAGTACCTGCCATTTTCCGAGGGGCTTACCATGAGCAAGTATCACGTGAAATGTTCTATTTCCTCTGAAAACCCTGTGAGATGGATGTTGAGTACACGTTACTTATTGAGAGGTGAAATTCAAAGGCATAGGATAATTTTCTCAAGGTTCGATAGCATGGTGCATGTCCAATGCAGGATAAAGAGGTGAATGAGACTTTTGTGGAACAACACCTAAGACGTTAATCAAAAATTCAAAAAGTTGTTTTACCACTTACAAGTCACTGTCTGAAACACTTACAGGATAGCCCTGTGTGCAGAGGTTAGTTCCCAATGTCCCTGGGAAACAGACCTAGGACCAGAGGATGGCCTGTCTTTGCACTGGTATCTCAGACATGCAAACTCATGGCATAAAGTAAAGAAAGATTGGAGCACAAGAGAGGAAATCACCCTGTATTCTGACTGCTAGCTCCTTTCTCTACGGTGGTCAGTTTGACTTCCCTAGACCCCTTGCTAGAAGTCCATTCTACATCCCAGCTCACATGTGACACTGAGCACCAAGATTAGGATCACTCCATCTGTCTCCTGCTCAGAATCAGAGCAACATTCCCTTAAAAATGTTCTAGCCTATCCTTCCCATTTCCTTGCAGAGAGCTTCAGGGTCAAGTCTTTACCCAGAACTCTGTTGACTGCATCATTTCAGTGTCTCTTGTCTGTACAGCTAATGTGCTGGGAACTGCTCCAGTAATAAATGGCGTCAAGGGAGGGAAGACACAGCCTCTTTCCCCAACTGTACTGGAATTTCCTAGATAGGTTGTCCTTGAAACCCGTAAGCCAGGGAGTCTATTTCTCTAAGAACGAGGAGCTTTGAGCACCTAGGCCACATAACGTCCTGGCTCTCTCTAAAGACCTCTCCTCCTGTCCTGTAGGGTTACTAAGAAGTGGATTCTATATCCATGTTTCCCAGAATCCCATACTCCACTGATAGACAGTCTCCATGGGTAGCTGGAACAGAAAATCTATCCTAAGGTGTCTTCTCTGCCCTCTGATGTTAATGCTGCTGACATCAATTTTAACCCAATGCTGGAGATTGAGACTGGCTGCTGATGGGAAGGGGAGATGATGAGTCTCATGCGAAAAACCTTCAGCAGGCAAGGAGAACAATGAAGTGAGCTGAAGATCACCTCCAGTTAAACCTGTCTTTAGAGGGATTCTTCTGTCCTCCTTCCTGTTCTACGCCCTGTATGTGGCACAGTAGGATGTGTATATGTGTGTGGGTGCACACACATAGAGACATATGAAGAACTAAGAGCCATAACCCTCTAAGAATGGAGATGCTTGGTGAAAGGCTGCAGTCCTATTTTCCAGTATCCATGGATCTAGAGAAGAGGGGCTGGGGAGGGGGGGCTGTGGGGGACAGTGTAGGACCCTCTCTTGTTCTGCCTTCCCTGTTTTCTTGCAGTACAATATGACTGAGGCCAGAGAGAGTCCCAGAAATCAGCAGTTTCCTCCTTCAGGAAGTCATCAGCACAGGCAATTTTACTTTCGAAAATAAAGTAAAAGAGACAAAAAATTTAAAAAAAAAAAACAACTTGACCCCAAACTTTGTGAAACGGTGAATAATTCTTTCTATGGTCACTTTGGCTGATATTCTTTTTATTGAGTTGAAAAGAAAAGTGTTCTCCCAGTGGTTTTCATGCCCCGGCCTCTTCCCTTCCAGGAAGCCTTAGCAGGTGAGGAGCCTGTACCTGGGGCTCCTTTCTGGCATTTTATGTTCAGTACAGCATTGCCCACAGCACACCATTATATCATTGTCCTCAGCTCCATCCCCACCAGGGAAGAACATTTTCAGTTTTGTACACTCTACTTGACAGGAGGTTCAGGAGGTTTAATGACTAACAAATGAAGTCACATTTAACTAGAAGCCTTTTATTTTATTTTATCTCTTTGTTTACTTTTCGGTCAGTAATGGAGCCTGAACTCAGGGCCTGAGTGCTATTCCTGAGCTTTTGTGCTCAAGGTTACTGCTCTACCACTTGGAACTATAGTTCTACTTCCAGGTTTTTTGGCGGTTGATTGGTGAGAAGAGTCTCATAGACTTTCCTGCCTAGGCTGGCTTTGAACTTTGATCCTCAGATCTCAACCCACTGAGTAGCTAAGTTTACAGGCATGTGAGTAGAAGCCCTGTCTGATTCTCTTAATGTGTCATTCTCCTTCCCCCTTGAAACCACAATAATTTCCTTTTCTTTGATTACTAGGGCTTTGAGTGATGACAGCTCATGAGGATGAACTCAGATGACCTCCTTCTAGGTGGATGTTTCAGCAACTTGAATGCTGAGGCCACAGCAGACAAGTGTCTAGCCCCCAGCCCTCAAACCCCAGCACACCAAAATGTAGTATACTAAGTCAGCACTTGCTCAGCGGTAAGTGGCTACTGGCAGCATCAATCCTCAGTGACACATCATCTCCTCCTAACAGTGTGCATCAAAATCGCGATCACCGACACCACCTTCTTTCCACCTCCTGTTCAGAATCCAATCAACTGACCACTGCCTAGAAAAGACACCAACCTTCCTCTTCCTATCTCTTTGCTGGCAGTGCCAAGGGAAAGCTTTAAGTGACTACCATGCCTACAGGGAAGTGAAGAGGAAGAGTTATCCAAGGCAGAATCCAACCCTGGTCTGCAGACCAGGAAGCTGCAGCACCTTGGAAACGAGGGTGCTCAGCATACATTGAGATCCAGCTGTTTCTGCCCTGTATCCCCATCTCCCAGTTCACACAGTTCCACTACCAGGGAGCTGCTGAGCCAAGTGCTGACATCCTGGAAGTTTCAAGCCTAGAGGGAGGTCAAGAGGCAGAGGGAGCCAAAAGTTCCCTATGAGATATGCTAACACTTGAAGAGTCTTCATATCACACCCAGAACAGACAAGGTTTTTACACACACAACGTTTCCTTCCTATTGGATAAATCCCTGGGTGGTTGTTTCAGCCTTCACCAGGAACCCAATTTAAGTGGAATGGCGCGAGTCATACAGAAGTAAACCAAGGATGCATACTACAAAGGTAGACTGCTCAGATATGAGGTGCTCAGACCAGCTAGAAGTCACATGGAGTGAGATCACTTGTAGTCACAGGCTTCTAAAGTGGAAAAGCCTTCTGAGCCTCCCAAATGAGGGACACATCAATTTAAGTCGAAAGAGATTTCAGAGAACTTTAAGCATGAAACCTCACATAAGCATAGGGATAGTGATAAGATATGCAAACTGTACATATTAAGCAATGGCACAATGAGCCATTCAATCTCAACTGTATAAAATGATACCGTCTTCTTAGCTTGATATTAGTTTAAAATAAAGCCATTTCCTGCTTGATTACAGTTAGAATCGGTAAAGGATGTTTTCGTCTGACCCTCCATAGTGTTTAAAATAGTGGAAAAGAGCAGATAAGGCATTGAGTAGAATAAATGTTTCCCATCTCAATCCAGTCACTGCTGAATGTAGCATTGGATTGGATAGGTAGGTCGCCTCTGGCATTCTCAGTCATAAGAAATTTAACGATGGATGAAAATGGATAAAATCAAGATGCTCTGATAGAATAAGAAGGCTTCAATATCTCAGAAAATTAGGATCCTTGTAACCAATTTTACAATGGCTGGATTATAGCTAAATAGGATTTTAAGTCTATTGTAAATGAAAGGAAATCTAATTTAACTGGGCCACATCATTTTTACTAAAATGCGATAAATGCTAATTTCCATCCTCAGGCACCAGTGACTTGGCCTGCGATAGCTGTTTGGGAGGTGCTCAAGTCTGACCAATCTCAAATTGGCCTTTTCCAGTCCCCAGGCAGAGCTGGAATCCAAGTTTTCAGGATGAGGAGGGCACTGAAAAGGAACAGTCAAAGTCTTCTCTACTTTGTTCCAGGACCTCATCATTACACGCCCAAGGACATGTAGCCACTTTGCAGAAATATTTGTCTCTACCAACTTTAGCCTGACCACTTCTGGAAGATAAAAATCCTCAAGCAACCAATTTTAACATCTTGCCCTCTATTTTTAAAAAGGTTTGTCTATCTGGGTTCCAGCAAATAAAAACAACCAAAGGCTAAGTTTTCAAAGGTACAAAGCCAAGTGATAGAAAGGGATAGGCCAAAACATGGTAGACAGTAGGGAGTGAGAGTGGTTGATGCTTAGAATACCAGATGGAAAGCTAAGCATTGGGTGTTACTGAATGGGCCTCAAGCTTTCACAGTAGAGTCATCTTTTCCTGTAATATCCAAATAAAATACTTGGAATCCCTATTTAATTTCCCTGCCTAATCAATTCCTTGGGAACAAAAACATCATGGTTGCTGCTAGCTCCCAAGGCATCTACAAACCACAATTGATGCTAGATTGTAGCAGTTACCCAACCTTCCTAAACATTTGAGGCTATCGTAAGAAACCATGGCAACTGAAAACAAAATAAGCAATAAACAATAAAACAATGTTAACACTGAATTACTCCTAAAATCAAATAGCAGCCACATTCCATGACATACCTGCCCCAGCCTCAGTAGCCCTGGCCTTGGTGCTGAAACCCCCCTTTGTCCCATAGAGTTCTTTTACTGACTTGTCTCTTTTCTAGGCTACCAATCCTTGTCTCCCATCTAATAATGATCATTCCATTTGTCACAATAGGTAACATTTACTGAACACTCCAAGTTGTGCTGGTTGTTGTTGTTGTTGTTGTATATATGTATGTGTGTGTTTGTTTTATGCCAGTACTGGGGCTTGAACTTAGGGATTCATGCTCTTCCTTGGCTTTTTGCTGCTCAAGGCTGGCATTCTACCACTTAAGCCATAGCTCCACTTCTGGATTTTTGCTGATTGATTAATTAGTCTCAAGGAAGTTCCAGCTTTGTCTGGCTTCAAACCATGATCCTCAGATCTCAGCCTCCTGAGTAGCTAATATTACAGGTATGAACCATCAGTGCCTGGCTTGTTCCCCTTTTTTTAAGTTAACATAGTCATTCATAGATGTAATGTAAGTTTCAGAAAGCTTGGTAAAATTTCAAAGAAGCCAGCTTGAATATTTATTGAGGATTTATAGATGAATTTAGAGATATCTGACATATCTAATTCTTATATCTTAAATGATTCCCATCCCTGTCAGTGACAACTTCTCTCCATTTATCCAAGTTGTTATGTCCTTTGATATGATGATACATATTTTTCTAAGGCATTTGTGCATTCTTTTTTCATATGTATATTTTATTGTAATGATATTGTACAGAGGGGTTACAGTTACATGAGTAAGGTAGTGAGAACATTTCCTCTTGAGCATTATTATCCCTTCCTTTGTCTTTGTTGGGTTAATTTCTGGGTTTTATATATTTATATTTGTTACCAATACCTTATCATCTAATACTATTTTCTAGTTGATTACTGCTGAGGTTGAGGGGCGTTATTGAACTTAATAAACTATTCTTGTATCTAGGATCATTGCTGACCTGTCTTATTAGTTGTCACATTTCATCTGACAATTGAAAGGGTTTTCCATAGAACATATGATGCAGTGAAGACATATTGACTGTTGACTTTTTCCTCTTTTAAATTTTTACTCCTGTGATGTGTCTTTCCTTTTATAGCCATGAGCTTTCTTTTCAAACTCTATCACCTTATGAGTTATTATGCAGCTGTCTATGGGTTATAACTGGGATGCATAGTTTTCAAAAGTTCTCCATCTGATTCTCTGATGTGTCCTTTCACCTCTACCCCACATGAAGAACTATTGCTCTATTTAGCATCTCCAGTGAGCCCCACACTGGAAAATAAAGAAATGCATAAAGAAAATAGAGAAAGGCATAGACTATGCCTTTGAATCACTTACTGTCTCAGTGGGGAGACAAAACATGTACTGGAAACCATCAGAATATTAAGTACTAAATTTTCTGGGAAATTATACACGTGGAAGAACATTAAAATAACCGCTGTAGGAGACAATCAGAAGCAAAGAATAGCTTGGCCATGTGTGAAGGATTCATTGTGACTATTAGACTTGAACTTGATAAAGGACGATAAATAAAATGGAATTCTGTGTTTTCCTTAGGGAAGCAGTTTGAACAGGTCATTCTCTACTGACTATCCGGTTTGTTTTCCATTTGAAGTATACAAAATAAAAGATGGAAGGCCTGGCTAGAGAAAGAAGGAAAAACTGTAAGGACATCTAATTACTTGTAAAATCAAATGGCTCTGAAATTTATTCACCCTATCTGTATGCATATATTAGAATGAAATAAGCGACTCACCTCCATAAGGCTGGCTGTGAAACTCTATCCCAAGCAGAAAATACAAAGAGTTGGTGGTTCTTCTATAGGTGCATTTGGTGATTTCTACTAAAGTATGCATTATATTTTTATCCACTTATTCTCCTCAGCAAATGGATGGTATTCTAGGATTTGCATTTGTGTTTTACAGTCATATCAGATTCCATGTTTCTTTTCTTTTTAACCCTACCTTCAAAAGTATGTAATGTTACTGAAATTCATGAGACAAAGCAGGGACAAATTATATATGTATATATATATATATATATATATATATATATATTTCTAACATCCCCAAGGTGGTTATCAATAATTAAGGTCTAAACAGCAACATTAGTGTTACCAAAGAATGTGCTGAATTTGCAAAATATCACTAGTTATGATGGTGTTATTCAGAAGGTAGCTATCTGAAGGATTACAGTTTGAGGCTAGCATAGGCAAAAAGTTGGTGAGCTCCCATCTCAACTAATAATGGGGATATGATAGCACATTATCTGTAATTCCAGCTACACAGAAGGCATAATTAGGATGATCGAGGTCTACACGAACCATGGAAAAAATTCTAAAAAACAAGATCTTATCAAGAAGTAATTTAAGAAAAAGAGGGCTGTGCAGGGCTCAAGTGGTAGAAGGCCTTCCTAGCAAAAGCAAGGCCCTGAATTCAAACTTCAGTACTTACAAAATTTAAAAAAGCCAATCTCCAATTGTATCCCAAATATATTGAGTTATAAACTTTAGGGGAAAGGCCAGCAATTGATGCCTGAATTAGCTTGTCCATTAACTCAGATGCAGAGTAAGAACCACTACCCCTATGGGTGATAAACTTAGCAGTACTGCAGGATTTTTGAGTGGGACCTTGTCTGTGACAACAAGTATGGTGGCTGAGAGTGGACTCAGCTGGGATGAGACAATTTGATCTTATTTCTTGCACTTTGGATACTTTTGCTTTTTCACATGAGCCTCAATATAAGAGCAAGTCCCCATAGATCCACCAAACCATGTTGAAGCATTGGCTTTTAGTTGAGACTGCCAGTGAGAAGTAATTGTGTTTTCATAAAGAATACTTGGGTAGACCACTTTTCTGTGATTGCCACATAGGGTATCTGGGTTTTAGTACATAGACACAGACAGGATCACTAGTTTTCCACCTCAGACCTGCTTCCCTGTTACTCTTTTAAAGTGAAACTAGAAACAGTATAACTTTTCTATGCACAATTGAAAACATGGTAAGAAAGAGATGTAAGATGCCTATAATAGGTATGCCTACTCAAGAACACAGAAAGCAGTTAGATAATATGTCTATGCATGACTTATATTGGTAATTCATTTAGCATCACCAGTATCACCTCCCAGAATGGGATTATCCAACTGGTGAACCACACTTGGTAAAGTTGCAAACATAAAAGAATAAAAACTTTCCCTTGATTGACACAGCTATCACATTCCTGGAAAACTCAGTGTATGGGGAAATAATGCAAGATAGATTTCATTTATATTCAGAATGGAATTTGCAAGTTCAAATAATTATGACTATCCTGCATACATGCCTAAATATATGATGAGTCATACAGGACTAGCCATTGTCCAGAACTGTATTACATATTGTAGGACAGCTAAAAGGCCTTGTTCAAGGGGAGACATGACCAAGATACATTGTACTCATAAACTAACATGTTGAATGGAAACTTATTTGTACAACTACTTAAAGATAATAAAATTAGAAATAAAAAAATAAAATTCCTCATACATGACCAGTGAATGAATGTGACTTGCCTCTCAATCTTTGTGATAGCCACATTTCAAAATTTCAAAATTTCCAGGTAGCATACCCTTGGGGGATACACTATCACAATGAGTAGGCTAGACAAAATTCTGTCCTAATATTCATGCACCACTTACTCAACAACTTGCATAGTTACTGTGTGATGGTGATTGCTGATGGGTGGAACACAGAGTGTCTGTGTTATCAGGAGACATGCAATGCATACAACCACTACAAGCCAGATGGCAGTACATAAATGACAGTGTACACAAGAGAGGATTGAAAGCTCAGCCGGTCAAAGGATAAACATGATGCTTCTGTGAAGCGGAGACATCATGGCAAGTGCAATTCGGGCTTTAAAAGGTACAGAATATATATGGATGGTGACAGAGAAAAGCATTCTGGGAAAAGGTTATGGGCAGAGAGGAAAAAAAATGTTTGAGCCATGTTTGGGGATAGAAACTCCATAAGAATTTAAGATTTCTTGGGCACTATTGTTTTTAACTTCCTGTTAAGGTGATTTAAAGCCCTCTGAGTTTCTCTTTTTTTCTTATTACTATAGACAAGGAAGCATTATAAAGCAACCTATCTTTCAGACTCCAATAATATGCATTACCCCAGTTTTATAGTGTGTCCCCTTTTCTTGCTTTTCTTTCCAAAAGGTTTCTCATGTAAGCATATGTTTTCAGGAACATTGTGGTGATATATGAATCTCAAGTACCCTCTCCCCCCCACAAAAAAAAGTGTGCCTGTAGAAACCGACCTCTAGGGCATTTCTTCACAATCCTTCTGTCACTCCCATTCACTGGAATTTCACACATTCTATATGCTATCTGGTCCTTTAAGCCTTGCATGCCTCCATCACAGGACATAAAACTCTCCTCCCTTTGAGTGCCCGAAGCACTCTGCTTGCTCTTCACATTCTGCAATTCACACTCACTTACATGTGTGAATGGCTTACCCACTCCCTCTCCACAGGACACAGGGGACCAAAAGGACAGAATCCATATGTAATAATGTCTCTCTGACTTGACATATGTGTGCTTCTCACCCTTGTTAGTTCTAAAAACTCCTGTCAAGGCTGTATCGTAGACTTCAGTCAACTAGTATGAAAGGCTCTGCTTATCAGAGGAAGCCAGATGAATGTAATACCAGTTCAAGGAAGGAAAGAGGCAGAAGAATTTCTGAGTGTAGGAGAATCCCAATAAGTGAGACTGGTGGCATCTAGTTCTGAGAGCCAGAACCCCTCCATCAGCCCAGGAGCAAGGCTCACTCATCCCTGGAAGAAGCGGATGCTCAGAAATATTGTTTATTTACCTACTAGCCCAGCCCGCAGAATGGGTTAACACCACTGTGGTGTTTTCCCAAGCAGCCTTTCACTTTCTAAAGAGTGGAGAGCCCCAAAGAATTGAGATGATGCCAGAAATAGAGACCTAGGGGCTACTGTGGACTTACAGATCCAACAGCCACCATGCACCATGCGCTCTGTGCATTCAGCTACAGTTCACATTAGAAAGACAGGTATTCTTTCTAGCCCAGGATGGACAGAAACCCAGCATCATTGTTGTGAATGTTGTGTGATGAATCATTAGAGTTGATCAAATCATTCCTTAAGCCTCCCCCCCCCCGCCCCCACACCAGGTGCTGTTATGGTAGATACAGTAAGCAGCCTCCTTCAGTGGAATGCTGCAGTGGAGGTATCAAGTCCTGGTCTTGTGTCTGGCCCAAAGGAAATTCTCTTCAAAATGATGGTTGAGCTGGGCGCCGGTGGCTCACACTTGTAATCTAAGCTACTTAGGAAGCTGAGATCTGAGGATCACGGTTCAAAGCCAGCCTGGGCAGGAAAGTCCGTGAGACTCCTTATCTCCAAGAAACCACCAGAAAACTTGAAGTGGTACTGTGGCTCAAGTGGTAGAGTGCTCATTTTGAGCTGAAGAGCTCAGGGACAGCACCCAGGCCCAGACTTCAAGCCCCACAACCAACAAAAAGAAAAAGATAGAAAGATTATTGAGAATAGACAAAGCAAATCTCCCAAATATGAAACTTCTTATCCCCCAAGTAAAACGTTTTACCCAGCACAGTGTTAAATATATGTAATTTCAGTTCTTAAGAGATAGAGGCAGAAGTATGATGAGTTGGAGGTCAACTTCAGCTGTACAGCAAGATTCTGTTTCAAAAAATAAAAACAAAACAAACAAAAAAGGGCAAAACCCTGGACTGGAAGGCCTATAAATCCTCATGGAAATAGATGCAAAAGAGAATTAGGTCCTCAAAAAAATTTTTTTAAGTCAGAGACTCACCATATAACGCACTTTCCCTAGTGCTGACATTGAAGCATACTACACCACTCTCTGCTATTTAAAATCACTAGACTTACTAAGTACTATGTTGAAAATGAACTACATGACTTGTGGATAGAGATGGGAAGGAAAAACTGGGAGAGAGTGGGGGAGGGGTAATGTTGTCCCAAAAGAAATTCACTGTACCTGAAATGTGTAATTGTAACCCATTCATACATCATCTTTATAATAACAGTAAAAAAAATGAAAGAACAAAACTTTAAAGAAAACAGTTTATAATGGGCTATATTTATGATTTTATGACTTTTTATGATTTAAGTGAGAATGTCACTTCATTATAAGGGCAATGGAGGTTCTTTCTTTTAATTCAAAACATACTAACATATAAACAGAGAAATATGAATTTCATGAAATCCTATGCATTTTTTTACCTCCACATACACACTATTGAAACATATGTATTCTTTACATACCATAAAACTAATTTTTCTTTATGTGGGCATATTTTTATCTAAGCACAGTTACCTTATTTTTAAACAGTTTCAACATCTGGATGAAAAATAATTAATGTAGTCAATTCCTGCAGATATTTAGGTAATTCTTCACTTATTTTTTAATGTAAATATGGCTGCAAATTAAAGCCTTCTGCATAAATCGTTGCATACTTGTACAATAATTTCTTTAGGGTCCATTTCTAGAAATAGAATGCTAGATGAAAAGGTATGCACATTTTAAATGTTATTATGCACTGTGAAACTGCTCTCCCCAAACTATAATTTGCATTTTCATAGTGGGAGTTGAAATACTTATTTGGTTAAACCATTATGTACCAACAATGGATAACACCACGCTTTTAAATCTTTATCAATACTCTAAGTGAAAAGTTATACATCATTGTTGTTTTAAATTACATCTCTGATTATGGATCATGTTTTTTCACTTGTTTATTGGCTTTTTGTACATTGATAAATGGCTATTATGTATGTTTTGCTCATTTTCTTTCAAGTTGTTGTTCTTTATGGTATAGATTTTAAAGAATTCTTTATTAACTCATTCTGTGCCGTATTAATTATATATTGCTGTGCTTTGAAGCAACAACATAAATACTGTTACTGTTTGCTTAAACTTCATGAAATCAAATCTGTGTGCTTTTCCACTACAATTTCTTGTCTTTGTGACAAGCAGTGTAAAGTCTGAAGTAGTGAAAAGCTTAAACAAAAACATGCTTCTCATAAATGTTTGTATAATAACAGTTTTTTAAAATATGTATTGGACCTATGCTTTGTAAAAAAAATTAACATATGTATTGAATTACTATTAATTATAGAACACTGGCTAAACATTGCACAGCCCTGAATGTGTTCTTTTCAAGCCAATTACAATAAAATCTTATAATTACCATTAAATTATTATATCCATTTGACACCAAAGATTGAATGTTAATTATAAAACAAATTAATTCTGCATTGACATTTGTTTCTGGTGATTGGATGACAGCTTTGTTAAAATATGACATCTGATTGAAGACAGATTCACCTGATAATTAAAACATTTTTGACTCCTCACCAATGGATAAAATTCTTCTCCACAAAGAATGGAACCATGTCAAGATCTATACTTTAAGGCACAGATGTTTATAACATGAGTGATAAAAGTTAAAGTTATAGAGTTTGTACAGCTTTATAGTAGGTAAATATTTGAGTAAGATCCTACTAGCTTGCTCAATTTTTTTTAAGAAAAGGAAGCCTACGTGGCACATTGCCAATATCTAAATTAATAACATCGTTATTTTTGCTGTTCAGAAGGATCCAAAGTTGAACTCGTTCTTAAGTCCTGTTATTCCTCCCTTGTTAATACACACTAAATGAGCAAAATAAGAGAAAATATCTTAAATTTAACTTGCATGCAGATGGTTTCTACTCTATGAATATACAATAATTTGTGTCTGATGCAGTTAAAATTTTTATTGGAGATACTAGACAGGCATTAGAGTTGAAAGGTGCATAACACCTTCAATTTAAGGTTCTTCTGAAATATCTAATACTTTCCAATTGCTAATTTTTATGTATAACTGATAGGTGAGAAAATAGGGTACAGTATGTCTGAAACAGAAAGTGAACAGAAATAAAAGAAACTGAATCTACAAGCATTTCCAGGTCAGAGACCATTATTCTATATAAGTTTTGGTACAAATTCAAATTTCTTCCAGGCATGCTGATATTCCTAAGGTAAAGATATGATCTGATTATGTTTTTTTTTTAAAATTCTCCACTACTACTATGTGAAGAATATGAAAGAGGAAGGGAAGGGGGAGGAAGGGAATGCAGTTAGAAATCTAACCAAGAAAGAAGATAAAGTAAAATAAGGCAGTAATGGTAGAAGTGATAAGAAATCGGATTTATGATAAATCTACCTTCAGATTGATGGAAAATGTCCAAGGTTTGGGCTAAGCAACAAGGGAAGTAGCTCAAATCTCCCACAGTATTATGTATGTCCCTGTGGCCCCTCAAATCCTGTCATCTGACTTCGTCTTTCACTTCATCTAAACTCCCTTACACCAGGTCCTCTGGAATTCATGGTCCATAACCAACAAACTCCCGCCATCCTCACCCCTTTCTGTGACCATTCCATGTACCCTCTTCCTGTGCCTGAAGTCAGTCTTGCCCTCAAAGCCATTCCTCCCCTACAGTCAACTATGTGATGGCCATTTCCTGTCCCATACTCTTCTTCACTCTTCTTGGCCCAGAGGTAACAGTTATCCTGTGGACACCTCATAGTGACTTGTCACTAATTTAAAAATAAGAAGTTCAAGAACCAAGTCACTTGAGGACCAATGAAATTCCACTGCTCACTTCTTGTTTGCAAAAAAAAAATAAATTATTAGGGATGGTTATCATCTCTATTTCATAGGCGGTAGCCAAACATTAAATTGATTTGAAGACCTAAGAGATATATTCTCAGTCTTGAGTTTTCATTTTCTCTAAGGGTGCCATTTCCTATGACACAAAAAGTAAACCAAGATTCACGCAGGAGCACATCTCTCAGAGAAGAGATTGAAACCCCCAACCATGGGTGCTCTCCTCTAAAGCCCAGCCATTTACCCATGGGGAATTGCTACCCGGGAAGAGATAGCTGGTGAGATCTTTTTGTTTGTTTGTTTTGTCGGCTGTGGGGCTTGAACTCTGGGCCTGGGCGCTGTCCCTCAGCTCTTCAGCTCAAGGCGAGCGCTCTACCACTTGAGCTACTGCACCACTTCCGGTTTTCTGGTGGTTTATTGGAGATAGGAGTCTCACGGTCTCTCCTGCCCGGGCTGGCTTTGAACCGTCATCCTCAGATCTCAGCCTCCTGAGTAGCTAGGATTACAGGCGTGAGCCACCAGCGCCCGGCCGCTGGTGATATCTTAATAACACCAGATTGTTCTCAGTAGGGTTGCCTGGCTGGTCTGCTATGACAACTATTTGCATTTATATTTTTATTATCTTATTTTGCAGTTCCACACATAATAAGCAAGAGGATTGGCTCCACGGGAAATAAATCTCTTGGGATCTTTTCTTTTTTTTTTTTTAACCACGACATTCTTCACGGCCAAAACGATTCTACACTGAGAAGATGAGAATGTAGAGTCCTCCTGACAGAGAACTCACTCTCCGGAGAGTTTCCATGCACATACACAGTCATGTGTATGCCTAGTCCTGTCAGCCATAGTCCAGACGATCGCTGATGCTTCTCACCTGCTCCTCAGTCCCCCTACATCTTTGACTGTCTCCTGCCTTTCATAGCGCATTTTTATGGGCTTTATTAAAGGACAACCCAGCCTTCTTATACATTCCCAGAGCATCCTTTATACACAGTCCTGCTGTAACACTCATTACACGTTATCTGTTTGTATGACTGTCTCATTAAGCCGTGAGTTCCTTGAGGGAATCTTTGATCTAAGCACTGGAGCCTCTCACAGAGCCGGTATCAATACATTAAAAGAAGACACACAGCATG
This sequence comes from Dipodomys ordii, assembly GCF_000151885.1. Lineage (NCBI taxonomy): Eukaryota > Metazoa > Chordata > Mammalia > Rodentia > Heteromyidae > Dipodomys > Dipodomys ordii. The sequence goes on from NW_012267236.1 coordinate 13,150,361, forward strand.
TTCTGTGAAAATTTGAATGTGTTTCATTCAAATCTTCACATAAACAGCTTCCTAAAGAACCACCCGTTCTTGGGAGTTTCCATGAAGTTTTCTCACTTTTCCCATTTATAAAAGCCTATTATCCTCCTCAGAGTTATGCCATGCTTAGTGTTAAGTTGAATGGAGAACTTTGTTAGGAGATGGAAATGACTAAAAAGTAAGAGTGCTTTTAGCATTCAGTATCAGCCAGGCTGTGAAGTTCAAATGTCTAGAGGGTAAACAGGTAGGCTTTAAACTTAGGTAGGCTTTAAACCCAGAATCTGTTGAGTAGGTCAGCATGCTAGAAACTCAAGAAAGTTGTGAGGCAGGATTTCTTCTTCAGGCAACAGCAATTTTTGATCTTACATTTCAACTGATTAAATGAATCCTCCCTCATTCTTGAGGGGCAACCTCCTCAATTTAAAGCAAATAGATTATAAGTGTCAACCACATCTATAAAAATATCTTCAGAATAACACCTAAGCTAGTGCTTGACCAAACAACCAGCCCTGTAGCCTAGCTAGGCTGGCATTAAATTCCATCATCCCATCTTGATTCTTGGGCTACCCTGAGACTTGCACTCTGACTGTAATTGAATCAAGCACTAGACAAAAATGAATCAAACATCTGACTTCATATATTGAGTGGAAGCAGAAGTTGACCTAAGGTTTGCATCAAAATACAAAGGAGTTGTGTGATAGACAAGTCCTAGGTGCATACAAAGGAAAAATAAAGTCGGAAGACTGCCACTACCTTATACCTCTTAGCACAAAACTACAGGACTTGATACACTGCAGTAGGAACATAAGGATTAACATGTAGATCTATCTAATAGAATACAGAGTCTCGAATATGTGTATTTATGTATATATACACACACACACACAGAGTTTCTAATGAAGGTAATAACAGTCTCAGGACTTTCAGATAAATCTTGTCCTTCTACATTGTACTTTTCCAGGAGGATTTTTAAACTGTGATCTTGGCTGCAACTATCTGACCCACACAAAAGTGACAGGTATGACAGTTTTTCTAAAGCAAATCAGACAGATGGAAAAGGAAGAGTAAATGGGCAATCACAGCAAGGAGGGAGATTGGCTTACAAATCTAGGTATAACATGACTCAACACCACCATTGTAAGGATCATACTTTTGACTTCAGCACCCCTTCTCCAATGAATTCTATTAGAAGAGAAAACAATACTTACAGGAATTATGAGACCTTCAGTCCTCAGAGTGTTAGAGTGGTCCAGAACTGGTGACTTTGGGAGACAAGGGTTATAGAATGTAGCAGGGGACAAATTTACAACCTCCTCTACCTAGTTCTCTGAGACTAAGCTAAAAGCCTTTAAGGGCCTCCTTCCTAGACTTGTACCATCCTGTAGTGGAAAACACTGACCAGAGTGTGTGAAAGGAACCGACTTATATTTCCAGACAAACTATTAAAATGTTGAAGTCTTGTAAATAATTCAAGTAGCCTAATACTCATTAACTTTAATGTATTCTTCACAACTACTTCCATGAAATACTGAGACGTTAGCTCTTTTGTTTCTTTTGCTTTTTAGCTTAATGAAGCTTTTAGTCTTATTGTGAACAGCATCATTTATGATAGAAAAATAGGCTACTTGGTAGCAAAACAAAATTTTCCCCCCAAAATATTAGAAGATAAAGGCAAATAAATTGTTTAGATATTCTTCCCAGTTTTCTATCTGGCCAAAAGCTGTTTAAAACCCTGGCTGGAATCCCAGATTTATGAAGTACCAATCCCTACAAGCATCTAGTACATGATGGTCACATAATCCATTATCCCAAAGCAGGAGGAGCATAAGATTTTGGCAGCAATTTCTATTTGGACATAAGTCACACTAGCCTCTCGGAACCCTCCTTTTATCTATCAGATTGCTACAGAACACTGGCATCAACTACACAAGGCAGCCAAGGTTTACACAAGTACCCGAAGGGGCTGGTTGCAAGTGCCCGGGACATGGCAAAGGCCCACATCAAAGCACGTTTATTCCACACGTGACAAGGCCAGCCTAAAGATGGATGAAAATCAGAGAAAGAGACAGACAGAGAGAGGGGAGACATGAATGGAAGGCATGGAGAGAATGAATAAAGAATGAACAAGAGGGGAGAGGGAGGGAAAGAGAGAAGGAGGGGGGAGGGAGAGAGGGAGGAAAAAAGAAGGAAGGAAGGAAGGAAGGAAGGAAGGAAGGAAGGAGGGAGGGAGAGAGGGAGGGAGGGGAAGGAAGGAAGGAAGGAAGGAAGGAAGGAAGGAAGGAGGGAGGGAGAGAGGGAGGGAGGGAGGGAGGGAGGGAGGGAGGGAGGAAGGGAGGAAGGAAGGAAGATAGGTGAAGACTATTCAAATTTTCCTCTGGGGCCAAGATACTTGTTCACATTCCACCCCATTGCCTTCTACTCTAGTCTCTCAGCTGTATCAACCTCCATCTGTCCTTTACACCTGGCTCAGGCAGGATGCCCATCATCCAACAAGTAGCTGCTCAGAGGCCCAGTCCCCAAGCCCTTCATTAATTTCTCACCCACTAGTCCATTCTCCTAAAAGCTCTAAAATTCAACTATTACATATCACATCACATCTTCACCTCTTTTTACTCAATCACTGTAACTCTCAGGCAGCTTCTTCATGATTAAGTGGAAACAACTCAAAATGCTGATGTTTTCTTTAAAAGCACTCTTAACAAAGCTCTGGCAGATTTCACAACTACTCCCTAATCAACTATGTTTAAAACTGGGTTATATTTTCCTTTTTTAAAAAAATCCGCACTTCAGATTAATTAATATATGTGCCCTTCTTTCCAACTGTCCTTCCATTTTGCTTATCATAAACCTGAGACAGATAAAGAAAAATGGAGGCTCCATTCTGTTAAAAAGTTTCTACCTGGGTTCAAAACCATCATTAACCTTAGTACTATGTCCCATAGCTCTCCATAAACAGAAGTCATCACCCTTATACATAGATAGTGGCTCTCATTCCCTGTCCTGCCATCAGTGTGCGTTTTTCTGTTTGTAAAAGGTGACTTTAAGTCTGATCTGGTTTCTCATGAACACTAAGCAAATTCTTCTTGTGATGTTTGACCCTTACATTGAGAAATTATGCCATGGGCATAATTTAATCAGTTAAAGTAAATTGCCAAATAGCCTAATGCCTTACTTCTTGTAAAATTATAATTTGGCTTCTTTGAACCTAGTTTCTTCATTTTAAATAAGTCACCTTGTTCACTGTACTTTATTTTTCTTTAATATAAAATGCAGAATGACCTGAAAGAAGTTTCAAGATTGAAATATGACAAAGGTAAGATAAATGCTGTACTTTATATGAATGAATAATTATGTTTATCATATCACCTATATTTCACTAAGGGAATGTAAGAAACAGGAGACAATTACTGTTAAATAGAAAGTTTTTCTTGTTTTCTACTTGATTGAATCTTCTGATCTTTCCATTACTGGTTCCAAATAGATGAAAATGACTATATGCATGGTTTTACATTCAATCTGATAGGTGCTATTTAAAAGTAAAGCAAAACAAAACACAGAAGACATCCTAACCTAGACTGCTTGAGAGGTAGAAAATGTTAGTAGCTAGTTTAGAGGAAGAGGGAAGAGGTGCAGACAAGAAGAAACAAGAAGCCTGACACTGAGGGCTTTCTGAGCTAAATTAAGGGTTACACTTGAGCTGGGTGCTAATGGCTCACTCGGATAATTCTAGCCACTCGAGAGGCTGAGATCTGAGAATCACAGATCAAAGCCAGCCCCAGCAAAAGGTCCTAGAGACTCTTTTGTCTGATTGACAAGCAAAATGTTGGAAGTGGGGGTGTGGCTCAAGTGGTAGAGCATCAACCTTAGGCAACAAAAGCCAAAGGAGAGCACAAGGCCCTGAGTTCAAGGTCAAGTACGAGCACAAAGATAAGTAAATAAATAGGTTTCATTTCAAAGGAACGTGAAGTTCCTGGAAAACATTTAAACAGGAGAGAGGAGTGATCAAAATTTTGAAGCCCGAGATGAATTGAGATAAGAGACAATCCAAGGACATAAAAGTCAGTACATCGAGAGCAGCAGCTTCCTGAAGTTGGCAGTACAGACAACTAGTTAGAAGAGTCTCATGGACTTCAAACCTCAGATCTTAGCCTTTTAAGTAGCTATGGTTATAAGGGTGAGCCACCAGTGCCAGGTGAACTTTTCAATTCTAAATTAATAAAAATAAGACAAAAGTAGAAGCAGAGTGAGGAAATTGAGTTTGCAAAATATTTAGCAGTAAAGCCATTAGGACATGTGATGAGGAGGGAAAGGATTTAAGAAGGAAGTGTATGTAGAAATAGAGAAAGGCATGTGATAATTTGAAATTTGAATTATACCTGGGATCACACAGATGTGAGTGAAAAATTCCATCATGCAAGTTTCAAGTTATGAAAATAAGCAATGAAAATAAGACCTCTATCACAGGAGTGTTCAAAGTTTACAGATATAAAGAGCTAATGCCAATGAGTAAACATTTACTGAATTAAAAGGCATCGTTTTGCTCTTACCTTCCAAGGCCTTACAATTCGCACAGCAGAGGTCACTGAACTGCTACCTAATTGTGGGGTTGGTGTCTCCCAATCTTCTTACCATATTCCATTAAAATGCAGTCATAATCTGTAAAATGATTGATCCATAAAATAGGAAGGGTAAGAGGATAAGAGTAAACAAACAAGTCCTTCTAAACATGAGTACCATCATTAGCTGCTACCAATGGTCCTGACTCTATGTAAACAAGCCTAAAAGCACTCAGTAGGACCCCCCTCTGCAGAGCCCGTTGCTGGGCTATGGTGAGGGGAGCAAAACAAAGAAATAAAGGGGGAAAGGGGCCATGCTCAGAACTTTGTGTCTTGTGAAGGGAAGCTAGAAACTCCTAAGAAAAGTATCTTCCAACCACTTGAATTATATGCAATTAAAGTAGACTAGAAAACTCTTCTGGAAAAGGAAGCAATGAAAGGATGTAGACATTCATCTAATCCTATTTTGCTCATCCCTTTCTCTTCTGACTTATTAGAATCGGATAAACCTTGATAAGTCCACAATTTGGGGCCTTCTTAACGTTTTGTTAAGCTTCAGTTTCCTTAGCTATAAAATAAAGATAAGAAATAGTTCATAAAATATACATAAAATAACATATAACCAATTCAATGCATACCACCATGTGTACCCTTCTTCAATACCCCTCCCTCACCCACTCTGCCTCTCCTCCTCGTGAGACCCTATGAGCCTGCACAGAATAGGAGAGAGCCTCCTTTTTTGCCCTGAAGTAGAGTCACAAAAGTTCAAAGGTCACTGTGGCACTGCAAAAGCAACACCAGCCTCAGGTCTATGGAAGGAAGGGCAAGACTAGGTCTAAGGAAGTCATCTTGTTCTCATAGCTATCCTGGTGGCTAACCAGGGATAGGGGCTGTCCACCCAACTTCCAAGGCCTAGAGGTGAGACAAGGCATCCTTGGAATTGCAGATATACTGTGTTGTTTGGATCGAGTGAGGATACTTATATGTGTCCTGTTGTTTAGCCTCAGGAACATCCCACCTTCCAGGTGACAGGCATGCCTGGATTCCTAGAGGGAGGGGTGGGGACTTGGATGATTGGCTGCTGGACCTGTGGGTCCTATACCTTGAACTTGGGAGACTCTCAAGTTTCCTATGGCCCTACCCCCTTACCTGACCCTAGTTTAGGGTCAGAGGAACTCAGAAGTCATTATGTCAGGCCTCTTGTGCTGTGTCCTGTCTCTGGCCCTGCTCTGGTCAGAATCCCACTTCACTCTCCCTTGGAGTTGATCTGGTTCGTTGGTATTGTTTTTCTGCTCTTTCTTTCCTCTCCTGCTCTCATGATTCAATTTTCTAACAGTGTTAAGTGCATTTTCAGGGCTGCAGGTCTTTGAGACAGAAGTTTGCCCACTGATGACATCTTTCTAATAAAGACTCACAATTCAACCTCTCAAAATGTGGCTTCTCTGTATCTCGCCAGCTGGGTTCACCTTACAACACTGCTAACCTTAGAACTTAGAAGCTTACACAAGGCACTTAACTTTTCTATGCATTTATTTCTGCCTTTACAGAAAGAGCAGTGGCAATTGGTCTCACAGAGTAGTTGAGAGAAAACATGCTGTGGAGGCTGGAAGCATTACATGAGCGATGGAATTAATAATATTACCCAGTGCATAGGGGCTACTCTTTTCTGCTTACATCCCACTACTGGGAAACACAGTCCCAGAGAACTCAGAGGAGCATGCTACCACTGGAAGAGAAACAAGTTCTCATCTTCAAGCATCTGAAGGGGGTAAGTGTGGCCAAACTGTCCTTCACAGCACTTCTGGGGCAGAATAGTTTCCTCATTTCATTTCACTTAATTACTTTTGATATTTTATTCTGAAATAATTATAGGCTTACGAGAAGTTGCCAAAGATTACAGGGAGAAATAACACCCTCTTACCAACCTCAGCCCCATGAGAGTTATACCTTACATAACAGTAATGCATTATTAAGATCAGGAAACAGATTCAAAAATGATTTGCAAAAATGCTTAGATAAAATAAGAAGGAAACAGAGTGGATGAAATCCCAAACCTGGAAATCTCAAGAGAAAAGAAATTAATACTCATGTAAATACTTTTGTGTATCTGGTACTGGGGCTTAAACTGTCCATTAGCTTTTTCATTCAAAGCTAGTGCTATACCACTTGAGTCATAGTTCCACTTTTAGCTTTTTGCTAGTTAATTAGAGATGAGAGTCTCATGGACTTTTCCATCAGGGTTGGCTTGAAACTTTGATCCTCAGACATCAACCTCCTGAGTAATTAGGATTATAGGTATGAGCTAACGGGTAAAATCTTCAATTCTAAGTTAACAAAATTATTAAAAGACAATGAACTGTACAACATAACTGCAATATACATACATATCAAATCCTGATTTCTGCAAAATAGAAAATAAATAAGATTTCCTACCACGTCTACTTACTTCAAAGAACAAATTCTAATAGAAAAATGAGTAATTGTACGACAGATAATTAGTGGAAAATTAGCGGAAAATACAATAGTTAATAGACTAGTTTGCTATAATAAAATGCTTTAAACTCATGATTTACATATCATTAGAAATTTATTTCTCAGCACTCAGTAGACAGTAGTCTAAGATAAAGTGCCAGTGCACTTGGTATCTGATAAGGGCATATCTCATCTAGGGAGTGATTCATAAAGTCTTTGCATGGGGAAAAGGTGGAGAGAGAAGGAAAAGTGTTCTGAAAATTCTTTCATTGGGGAATTAATCCTCTTCAGAAGTGGAGCCTAAACAACCCCCAGGGAACCCTCCTTCTAATACCTTGGGTGATTATATTTCAACATTAAGAGTGTTGAAAGAATACACACACAAACCTATAGCACAGACACTTAAAAAAATTCAACTTTAGCAAATAATTCCAATTAAAATAGGAATTTTTTTTAAATAAATGATCTTGGTATAGATCAAACAGTTTGACAGAACATGATTTTTACAAGATCAAGGGAAGCAGATGCTCCTATATGCTGGTAGTAGAAGAGAAAATTGACACAATCTCTTTAGAGAGCAATTTGGCAATATGTTCCCTAATACAAAATGCCCATGCCCTTTAATTCAACATTTGTGTATATTTATTATCTTAATATAGTGGTAGTTACGAGCTAAGCTATGTAAGCTTCATGAAATATTGTTAATAGTAGACAAATTTATAAATAACTCATTAGTAGTAAAATGTTTTATCCATTACAAAAATGTCAATATATATTCCATAAAATTGTCCTAAGGAATGATGTGATTTCATGTAAATAGAAAGTGACTCCAGAATTATTGTAATTATTAATGCTAACAAGGTATAGAGATGTGCACCAATAGTCAGAGCACTTATGAGGCTGAGGAATAAGAATCAATTGAATCTAGGAGTTCAAGGCCAGCTTGAATAACATAATGAGATGTTCACCCTGTCTCTTAAAAAAAAAGAAAGAAATTGCTAAGTGTATGAAGAAGATTATGTGATATTATTGTGTTATGAATCAAAGATAGTTTATATGAAGTTATTTTGCATATAAAACAAACATAATTTAAAATGACCAAATAAAACATAATTTTAGGGCCAAGAGCATGGGGTAGACAAATGAAGAGAGGAAGGGGAAGAATGCAGAACGCATTGTATATAGCACAAATTTTAAAAAAAAAAGTAAGGAAGGAGTGGTCAAAGGGTATGTTAGATGTTGAAGGGATGACATAGAATCAAGATGAATCATATACATAAACTTCTTTGTTAAATGGCAAAAATAATTTAATACATATTTTAGAAAATTAAGAAAAGTGAGAGAAGAGTTGGGTTGGGAGGAGAATGTTGAAAGAGATGACACTGATCAAGACACACTATAATCATAAACTGCTTTGTTGAATGGCAACTCACTCAAAATAATAAAAAAATTCAAAACCAATTTTAATTATTTCACAATCAAAATGTATATCTAGTATGTTCATTTCTAGAAAAAATATTCCAACTGAATTATTCTCAAATAGAAAATCTATTTGAAAGTATTGCTCTTGGTAAATGACAAAAATTAGAAATCATATGAATAAGATCAGGCATTTATTCACCATATTGATAGTGCTTTCTCTGCACAGAAGAATAAATGACTCTTCATCCAAGGATCATCTTTTCTTCATTATTTCTAAGTGTTGACTCAATGAAGAAAACTATGAGATCTTAGTGGATGGTACAGCTTAACATGCAAACAAGCTTGAGTTCCTGAATCATCAGCAAGCTATACTGAGATGATAAATATCTGCATTGGACTTTTAAGTGAGCAAGGCTTTCACTAGGTTTCTTAAGCCCTGTGACTCAGAAATTCCACTCCTGGGCCATTTATACAATTTATTTATTTATACAATAGTTTTTAGGTCACACTAAAGCTATCAGTACAACCACGATCATTGTGGCATTATTTACTATAGCCAAAATATGAAAGCAGACCAGATGCCCCTCAACAGACAAATGAATCAAGAAAATGTGGCATATATACACAATGGAATTCTACTTATCCATCACAAAGAATGATACTGTACCATTCAAAAGCAAATGAAAAGACTTGGAAAAAAATTGTATTAAATGAAGTAAGCCAGATCCAGATAAACATAGATTTCACGGTTTCCATTTTTTTGTGGTAGCTATAAGCTATTTGTCAGTTATAAATATGTTTAAAAATCTATAAGTAAACACAGTGGGTGGCAAGCAAGGGGTTACAAATGAATTAACTGAAATATCACAGTCTCTATCAAGAGTACAAATAGTATAATTGTTTATTTTTTTTTTTTCAGTCATGGGGTCTGAACTCTGGGCCTAGGTGCTGTTCCTGAGCTCTTCAGCTCACGCCTAGCACTCGACCACTTGACCAACAGCACCACTTCTGGCTTTTTCTGCTTATGTGATACTGAGGAATCAAACCCAGGGCCTCATGCATGCAAGGCAAGCACTCTACTACTGAGCCACCTTCCCAGCCCAGTATAATTCTTTAAAAAGACTAAGTCAAAGCCAGGCAAATAAGTACCAGGAAATGGGTACTTGCAAGAGGGGTGAGGAGGGCTAAAGGAAGATGGGTAGAAGAATGAAGTGGGGAAGGAAAGAGAACTTAGGCAAAAATTCACTGTATATAACACAGAATTGAGAAATACAAGGGAGGGAGTTTGTCAGGGGGTGGGGGTGAAGATGTGGCAGTGATGACACAGACCAAGATACAGTGTACACATAAACTGCTCTGCTAAATGGCAATAAAAAATAAATAAATATACATTGAAAAAACCTAAAGAAGGAAAGAGAAAAGAAAAAATTGAGATTAATAGCCAGTAGTGTGCAAAACAACACGTCAATTAGTGCTGGACCGTACAGAATGATGGTGAAGGAAACTAGTCTACTAAACTGCAAGATGGTAGCCTGATATAGACAGACAGACATAGATTGATTGATTGATTGATTTTAATTGAGAAGAACAAATTATAATATTTTATAATATAAATGTAATTATATGATGATAATATAAAACAAAATTCTCTGTTGAGCTCATCATAGAGACAGTGATATTTTAAGCCATAATAGAATGGATAATGTGCATTGCGGTTTTTCACTGTTTTTGGTATATGGCACTCACTGAACAAGTGTATGGCTAAATGTAAAGAGAAGTCTTTATTCAGAGTCTTCCCTGATCTGCCCCCACAGGCTATATATGGCTGTCCATATTGTCACCCAATAACTTTACCCACTTAAGAGTAGTTGTGTTGCTCAACAATATCTACGAAATAACTGTAGAGGATTGTCTGTATTTTTTTTCTTTGAAGTAGAAATATCTCAAGTGCTATATAATTAGAAGTCATAGTTTTATTTGTGATGATGTCTTTGTACTTTATTAGTCATATAATTATATCAGTGTAATTATTTAGACATAAATCATACAGTTCCCTTTTATTAAAAATTATCTCCAGTACAAAATAACATGTGGATGCACCTTTCCTACTTCATAATTCCACACTTTCCTCATTCATTCAATTCTTGCTGTCTTAAAAAATTATGAACCTTACAACTAAACATTAACTGGTGCCTTGTATCAATGTAATTGTCTCTCCAAAGAGATATTAGCATCTCTTGAGCTCCTCTGTTTCTATTGAACAATGTGGAATGCATGTAAATATCTTAACCTCTAGTAAACAGTTGTCACCACCCATTCATTCAAAGACACTTGCTGTAATGGATTTAACTATACTTCCCTACTCAACCCACAATTTCCTTGGCCAATCTCAGTTAAATTTTTCTGCCTTCTGCTCTAAACTAGCACAAAGGAAACCAAACAAAGAGCAACACAAAACTAGCTTGAGATTATCAGACTAATGACACAGCTATCACCGTGTGGAATGTTTTACAAAAAGGAACATGACAGCCAGAAAATAAATGTGAACACATTTTCTAAGATTTCACCGGGCATCTACATCTGTATGCAGGTGGCAGGTTTTTGTTTGCTGTTTGCTTGAGCTGCTTAAGGCTTTTGTCCAGTGGAGGGACCATACTGCCTAATTACTACACTCCATTTGTTCCACACCTAAGAATCTATAGCTTCCTTCTTTATTAGCTTCTCCCAGCAAAACAGAACCATGACACAGAAACTGAACTCAACCCAATTAGGGGACTTTTAAGTTGCAATAAAAAGAAGAAGTTCCTTGCATACTTCGTAAAACCTGCTTTCTAGAAATAGATCTGAAACATCCAGGTGGGACAGAGCCAGTAAGTTCGTTTTCCTGTCACTAAGTCACCACTAATAAGAAAAAAGGACGCTCCTGTATCACCTAGGAATATTTCCTTATCTGCCAAAAGGAACTCGCAGTCCCCTAGAGGAAGCCAGCCCTTCCAATCTCCCAGAGGTTTAATGGGTATTCATCATTAATCTCCCTGGAACAACACATATAAGAAAGCAATTGTGCGACCCTGTAATTTAGCTCTATTTAATGGAATATTGCTCTTTGCATCTCCTCCCTGGACCCTTTGTATTCTGCTCTCAATAGAGAAGCTCCAGTAAACCTTTAAATATGGCAGGTTGTATTAGTCCCCACTCAAAGCTTTGCACTAGCTTCCCATTTCACTTCAAGTAAGAATAGACTATCCAGCCTTTATTCTCTGACCCACCTATGGTCACTGACATCTCTGCCTCTCCCCTGCCAGGCTGCACCAGTACCACTGTCTCTCCAGCTGTGATTTAGAGGAGGAGGCCACTCAAATGTGTATACACAACCTTCATGCTTTCTGGACCTTCCATATGGAAGATTTTTCTCAACCTTGAAAATCACCATAATGAACCCACAAACCTCCTTCAGAGGCTTGCTCAAATATAACTGTCTGGACAAGTACACTCTCATACACATAGTATTATCTCTGTTTCTTTTCTTATCTTCTCAATACCACATATTATCTCCCAACATACTAAATATTTTATGTTTATTGTCTGCCTTCCCCTAACAAAATACAAGCTCTCTTTAAGGCAGGGATTTTCTCTGCTATTTATCATTCTATCCTCAGACTTTAATGCATAACAGCTATCTAAAGAATGCTCACTAAAAGAATGAATTATATCTATTATGCACACACATGAAATGAGTGTGCACATGGTATTATTGCTGAATAAACTACATGCCTATAGTAGCAAAACAATCACAGATAGTCTTTGAAAGCTACAAGGTGACAGAGAAAGAATATAAGATTAGAGGTCTTTTCTACACAGATATTAATACTATTCATCTATTCCTTTTATAAGAACCCTAACTACTATATTTTCCTCCAGTTCATTCTCCTTACTCTCCCCACCCAGTCTACTTCCACCATTCCAAAGGTTATCTTATGTTACAACCTATTACTATCAAACCCATCTTTAATTCTAGTACTGTCTGTGAAACTTCCAAGCTCCCTAGTTGTAAGATATATTTAACAATAAACTTAGCTGTTCTCAAGATTCTATGCTATGTTTATACATAAGTATTCATTATACATTGCAGTTTCTAGGTGTCTTTCTTTGGATTTCTTCATCACTGAGACAAACAATAGGAATTCACATGCACCGGGGTAAACCTGCCTCGCTCTTCTCCTGAAAAATCCTGCAACAAAGACAATAATCACTACATTTCCCAGTTTCTCTCTACAGAGTATTATTTCTTAAGAGAAAAAAATGTCACCTTAGACACAAGAGAAAATCATAACCACACATATTGCCATGTGTGAAGGTTCTGTGGATGCACATTGCTGCTCACTTGCATAATAATAATTAAAAATTCTACCAACATGGAACATTTGAAAGAAGGAAGGCTACACTTTTACAGGTGTTAATCCACTCCCAGTTACATCAGAACCCAGCAGCAGGGCTGGACTGCACACGTGCCTGTGCCACTTCCACCTGCCAGCTGTACCACCTCCATCCCCCCTTGCATCCAGGACAGATAGAGCCTCCTTAACAGAAACTTGTGGCCTGGCACTCCTGTGTTATTAAGGAGATAAATCATTAGTACTAGGTAACATTTACCAATGCCTAGCCAACAGATTACATAATACTCCTTGCACTTAATCATTCACTAACCAGCTAAATTACTATTTTAATCTAATGTGAAAAAGCTCTGATAATGCTGGTGCTAATGAGAAAGTGTTATGTCCATATTAGTGACTCCCACTCTTAAATAATTGACACCCTATTTACATTACAGTTTAGGGGATGATCGTTATTGGGATTTGGCTTAATTTTGTCCCTAAAATGGAAGACCTAAATAGTCATGGGATTTATACCAGGTTTGCCAAATTAAAGAAAAGCAAACTACACAGTTTTGGAATTCACTGGACAACATATCTATCCTAACTTTCTCTACCCAAGTTCTCCATTTAGTCTCCATGAGGTGGATCTCTAAACATAACTGGATCATTCTAGACTTATATGAAACAACTTCAGAGCATGAGAATAATTATCAAAACTCACTGCTAAACTGAAGCCAAAGAGATGAAAGTCAGACAATATCACTTCATCCAGATATCTTTGATCTATTTTCCCCCAAAACACACAGGAATCTCATAATGAGAAAGCTAGTTGCAAGAGCACTGGAAATTGTTAGCATTATAACATAGTCTCCCAGTTTTTAATTTAAATAAAGAAGAATAGGTAAGATCTGAGGTTAGAACCAAAGGGCCAGACAAAATAATGATATGTTTCCATCTAAAACACAGATAACTTCAGCCCAAGATCATTAAAGGAAATAGTAGCAGCAGAAAATTGTAAAGAAATAACGGAGAGAAACTATCTAAATATGATGAAAATTATAAACACAAGATCCATTAACCCCAACTAACCACAGGTTTTATATATATATATATATATAGAGAGAGAGAGAGAGAGAGAGAGAGAAAGCTAGAAAGCTATACTACACCTATCATTACCAAATTGCTTTTTTAAAAAAGATGCAATCTTTTTTTAATTAATTAATTTATTTTTTAATTGTAAAAATACCGTAGAGAGGGGTTACAATTACATGGGCAAGGTAATGAGTGCATTTTTTATCAAGCACTGTTGCCTCTTCCTTTGTTTCCCCTTACTATTTCCCATCTCCCCCACCCCTGCCCCTGCTCGCCAAAGTTGTAAAGTTCATTTTCTATATCACGTCTTGTACATCTCATTGTTGCAATGGGTCCACCTGTATCCCTATTTAAACAATTTGTTTTTTCCCTTCTCCTCCACAAACTATACCAACATCAAATACAGTGAAAACAGGAGTTATACTGTGGGGGAGGGACATACAAAGCAACAAAGAAATATCTTACAAATATGTTAGAAACAATAGCCAGAAGAAAGAACATTTGAATCCTTATCTTGGGGTTCATTTCACTTAACATCATCTTAAAACCAACTAGAGAATTGGACAGCACTAAATGGAAAGAAACAGCAGTTAGGGTGACCACAGTGTTCTCATAAGAAACAATGCCAGTGAGTAGATGATGGAGGAGTAGCTCCAGACTTGAATGAAGGGAAAACAAATCTGTCAACCTATTCGTTCTAAATCCAGTCGGGGAAAAAAATACTTCAGCTATGAAAATGGAAAGAGAAATTTTTCCAACATAGAAAAACTGGAAGAATCCAACACCAATAGACCTACACATACTATAAGAAATGTCAAAAGAAGAAAGCAGAAAAAGAAAAAATATAGGAATTTCTTTTTAGCAGAAAAAAGACTTGTAACCAATAGAAATGGGCTTGAACAAGGGAAGGAAGAACACTAGATATGGATGAATGTTTCCAATTGCTTTTCTTATTATTTGCATCTGCTTAAAATATACCTATGTTTAAACAAAAGTAGCAATATAATATGGGATTTATGCCATATGTATCTGTGAAATTTATAAAAACTATATGCTAAAGGGATTCAGACACACCATAACAATATTCTTTTACTATATGCAGGTTAGTAAAATATCACTCAAAAGTAAGTTAAATATATAAGTTACTATGAAAGCCAAATATGTATACTATATATTCTACATATAACTCAAATATAATATACATATAATATTATATAAGTTAAATATGTAACTAATCCTTAAGGCAACCATTAAATCAATGAGTTATAGCTAATAAATCAACATAAGTGATAAAGTAAAATCAAAACAAAAAGAAAGCAGAAAAAATGAGAAAGAAAAAGGAAGAATAAAGGGGCAAAGTAATATAAAGAAATGATAAATTTAAAGCCAGGCGCCAGTGGCTCAAGCCTGTAATCCTAGCTACTCAGGAGGCTGAGATCTGAGGATTACAGTTCCAAGCCAGCCCAGGCAGGAAAGTCTGTGAAACTCTTACCTCCAATAAACCACCAAAAAACTGGAAGTGGTGCTATAGCTCAAGTGGTGGAGTGCTATCCTTAAGCTGAAGAGCTGAGGGACAGCTCTCAGGCCCAAGGTTCAAGCCCCACAACCAACAAAAAAAAATGATAAATTTAAACATTCATCACTGACAATCATATCAAATGCAAACATAAAATGGTCTGATAATCTGAATTACAATCCATAAATTGTCAGAATAAATATAGAAGCAATATCAGTCCATCTAAAAAACTGATTATAAGTATAAAGACACAGATTGCTTTAAAGGAAGAGGCTGGAAAACTATCTAGTCTGAAAACAGTCAAAAAATTGAAAGAGTGACTATATTAAAATATATTTTAGAAAGAAGATTATTGCCAGGGATAAAAAACAATTTCATAATTATACAGTGGTCACTTATTAAATGACACAATAATTCCTACATATTTCTGTACCTAATAGCACAGCTTGTAAAAAATAACTAGTAGATTTACAAAAACTAATAGATTTAAAAGGGGAAACAGACTCATAGTTATAACTAGAGATTTCAATATGCTCTCTCAAAACCTGATATAACAATAGACAGAACAGAATAACATGAATATTTGAACAACATGACTAACCAACTTGACCTAAATGACATTTATAGAATACTCTACCCAATGGCAGTAGATTGCACAGTCTTTTTTACTATCTCCAGATCATTTACCAGATTGTGGCCCCTACCATTTTATTTATAAAAATAAAAAGCTCAAATCAGTGTAAACTTCCATCTATGATTTTCAAGTTTTTCAGATTTGTTTACTCCCTAAACTTTGTTGATAAGATTCATGAGCCCATTAGGTGAGGAAAATAATTCTCACACTCAGCCAAATCTGAAGAAGGTTAAATCAGAGCAACAAAAGAAAAAAAAGTTCCTCAAAGACAGGCTGAGTTCTTAAAAGCACAAAATCTCTCCACTAAAGTTGATCAAAAGAATCTTGAGTCTCACACACAAAAGCTAAAAATACCTTCAGCAGGATGAAGGCATGATAAGAGAAGTGGTTCTCTCCCTTCCCAGCATCCCTTTTCCTCCCTCACCCACTGTGGTTGCCCTAGATTTTATCTGTGCCCCAACTTGTAAGTGGCCAGTCGATGACTTTACTTGAAGTGATTGCTCATCTCTGCTGCAGATTTTTACATATAACACGATGTGTAGCTGACAGCACTTCAGACTCTCCGAACAGCAGCATTTTAGATTCAAAGTGGCTGCCAAAAAAATTAGGTTAAAGAGTAGATAAATGATTGCAAGGAAGGGGAGAATTTGTAAGATGGAAAACAGAATAGGTGAACATGTCTAAGGACCATATTATAAAACGATTCACAAATTATCTCCCCTAGATTGCACCTCTGAAAAGAAATGTGATCTTTCGCATCATGCAAAAATGAATACCCTTTCTAATATGACCACAAGACCCTGCTCTCCTTTGTATTCATGTTAATATTTGGCTATATTGACCAAGAAAATAGTTCCTTGGAAACTGTTGGGGGGGGGTTCTGTATCTTTATCCATTTTGGCATTTTGCCATTAATTCTCCCCTTTTCTTCTCATGTTAAATTGAGAGGGAATTTTAAGTGGATCTGGAACATAAGCCAAAGTCTCACAGGAACATTTACATGAATGCTATAATAATCAAGGATTTCTATTGGCGTCCTGATCATCAGCCCCCCTCAGACAGAGTTTGTGGATCTGAGTTAAGCACTAGAGACAGCACACATGCCTTGGGAGGCCGCTAAGTGATTCCACATCTTCTACTGAAATGAGATTGCTTTATTTTTTTATTAGCAAGTTTTTTATTGTGAAAATACCATACAGAGGGGTTGCAATTCCATGGACAAGGAAATGAGTACATTTCTTATCAAGCATTGTTGCCTCCACCTAGAGACAGATGATCTTTTATTTTTTTTTAACTTTTTACTGTTAGTAGAGAGGTGAGGTACACAGCCTTCACAGTTACATAAGCCAGCTCATGAGTCCATTTCTTTTGGGGCAGTGTCACCTTTTCCCTCACTCTCTCCCAGTTTTTCCCTCCCTTCCCCATCCAGAAGTTGTATAGTTCTTTTTCAACCTAGTATCTAGTGAGTACCGCTGCTGCAGGTGTTCGCCCTTTGTCCCTTCATTTCTCTGCCCCAGCTTAGCCTCCCAAAGACAGATAAACAAACAAGAGAAGAGTACAACTACAACAATGAGGAAAGAAAACCTCTTGTTTCCATTTCCTGGAGTTTATTTTGATAAGTATTATTTTATATGATCAGGCATTGTACATTTATTGCCACCCCTAAGAATATTCTCCTTCAGTCTCACTGTGTGTGTGAATGTCTACAGTTCTTTATAATCTATCTATCCCAGATCTAGCATCTACAGATGAGAGAAATGATGTGCTGTTTGTCTCTTTGAGCTTGGCATATGTCACTTAACATGATTTGTTCTAGGTCCATCCATTTCCCTGAAAATGACATAATATTATGCTTGCTAATGACTGTGTAAAATTACATTGTGTATAGGCACCACACTTTTGGGATCCTCTCATATGTTTGTAGAGCATCTGGGCTGTTTTCATAACCTTGGCTATAGTGAATTGTGCAGCAATGAACATGGATGTTCAAGTGTCCTTGCGAAACCCTGGCTTAGAGACAGCTAATCTAAAGGTACTGTCATACCAACAAGGTCAAGGAGGAGAGGGCAGAGGCAGAGGCAAAAGGGACAGAGACACTATAAAGCCATCACAAATGTAACCCAGTGGGAGATTTGTAGACTCTTTCTCCTTCAAACTTTCTGCTGTCTCTTCATTTATCATGTTCCAGCCTGACTACTGAAGAATTCTTAGGAACGCATAGCTCCTCCCTAATTAGTATCATTTGATCGGTAGCTCCCTTTGCCAGGAATTCTCTCACCTAAGCTGTTACCATTTCCGTGTCGATTCACTAGCTTTTCAGAGGGACCCC
This sequence comes from Dipodomys ordii, assembly GCF_000151885.1. NCBI lineage: Eukaryota > Metazoa > Chordata > Mammalia > Rodentia > Heteromyidae > Dipodomys > Dipodomys ordii. Next base: position 13,168,776 of record NW_012267236.1, read on the forward strand.
CTCCTTCAAGCCAGTCCTGCTGATCTAGTTATTTTCAGACAAAGCAGCCTCGAATTCACAGCATGTTTTTGTTGTGTATTAATTCCACTATTACTTAATCTACTCACTCAAATATAAACTCTTTAGGGAAGAACCCAAGTCCATCATACTCTCAGGCCTTAGCATAGTACCTGCATATAATAACACCAAACTGAAATGTATTCATAGAACAACCCCTGAATATATATTCACTTCTTCAGGACGCAGAATTCAGTCTGTAAATCTAACTGCAAAATAAGCTGAGAAGCAGTTCCTTGTATGAATTGACACCCTCGGTAAGGTGACTCACAAATGTGCCAGAATCTTTATTTTCACGAAGGAGGGATACCCCGCTTCCCCCTCCTCTCCCTAAAGTTTCCATCTAAGCAGCAAATGAAACAGTCAAGTCAATAGGCACCAAACTTAGCTTTACCTCCCACAAACAAAATGAACAGGAGATAACACAGGTATGTAACAGCTACAGAATTTCCAAGCACAATATTTCCAATCTCACCCTGTGGCACATAGAAAATTCTTTCCCTCATGATTTTTTTGTTGCTGTTGTTGAGAAAGGCAATCTGCACTAGGTCTCTGAGTCTCTGTGTATTCATACTGATTGTGCTAGGAATGCAATATCCTGACAGCTTTCTACCCCAGCCATTTCTCAGAGTTGTATTTGCAGCAAGCAATCCTGAAAGATGAGGTAATGTCATTTGCTACAAAGAAAAGGATCATGTTCTTTTATGATAAAGGTAGTGGATTCTCAAAGCTTGGTGCTCCTCAGTTGCAGGCCAACTTCTCAGGTACGTAATCTGTATAGTCTCACTGGGTCCACATTGAGAAAGGCCCTGCACTGAGTAGCTTTCATTCACCATGCTAACATTTTCAATAATTTTTCCCTTAAGTTTGTATTTTGTACAAGGCAAAACATACAAACAATGGGGTACATCTGTGAGCACAGATACATTCATGTCTCCTTGTTGCCCCTCACAGGCAATATGTGCAGAACTACCTTATCAGCACAGAAGTTTGGGGTTCAGTAAGACTTAAAGCAAGTGCAAAGAAATGTGGTATCAGTTAAGTAAGAGTTTTGACAAACCCCAAGATGCTACAGTTTCCATTGTATCAGGACATAGAATGTAGCAAAAGGCACGTGTGTGTGTGTGTGTGTGTGTGTCTGTCTGTCTGTATGTGTCTCTGTGTGTGTGTGTGTGTGTGTCTGTGTGTGTGTGTGTCTGTGTGTCTGTCTGTATGTGTCTGTGTGTGTGTGTGTGTGTGTGTGTGTGTGTGTGTGTAACCATACTAATACTTGAACTCAGGACTTCTTGCTTGGCTTTTTTCAGTCAAAGGCTACCACTCTACCACTTGAGCCACACCCAAAGTTCCATCATTTTGCTGTTTGTTTGTTTTTTTCAAGAGGCAATGACCTGCAGGTCTTTATTCTAGAACCAAAGGGTCATGTTGTATCCACCCATCCCCAAATTTTACCCTTTCATTAATGAGGTCCCTCTGCAGTCTCTTTCATGACATGGGGCTTTTGAAAACAGGTCAATAGTAGATTGTGTCTTACAGATTTGTCTGCCTGGTCTGGCTTTGAACCAGAATTCTCAGATCTCAGCCTCCTGGGTAGCTAGGGATACAGGCGTGTACCACCAGCACTGGGTAGCAATGGCATTCTAAAATACATAAGCAACCAAGGAACTTGATTGTATTCTTTCCTGCTCAGATTATCTCTTTGTTCTACCACACCACTTAACTCTGAAAACAATGACATCAAATGGAAGGAAAGCATAGCACAGCCTGCCTCTCTTATCATTTCGGCTTTGTCATTAATACAGATCAACATTAAGAATTGGGCAGAATGCACATATATTAGGAACAAAAATGAAACAGTTGAATTCATTTTGTGGGACTGTTCTGCTTTGAAGCAAATACATATGCATAGGGAAGCTACAAAATACAAATTATGAAATTTCAGTGATTCCTGCTCATTTGTGTATTCCTCCACATGGCTATAAAACTAGTATAGCACTATGTAAAGATGAATAGCAAAATACATGATGATAATTAAAATTTTTAAATTGTGTTATTAGAATGACATTAAATAGCAAACAAACAAACAAAAAGACCAGAGTAACAAGCGAAGTGAGGCCAAAGAAGAAAAGGCGGTTATGTCCTAACACCTTTAGTGATAATTTTGTTTAATTAAAGGCATTCATTTCATTTTCCACTGGATCTCAAAAATTCTATGGCCATTCCTGCCTGAAATGAACCATCACTATATGCTCTGAATTTGTTGTAGACCCTGTATGTCACCTCTGAAAGACCTGGAGCAGTGAGAACTATGGCAAACGTGCTTCTGTTCAGGCTGTCTGCTCCATGAGAAATTTCTAATCCAGAAATCTCATATCTTCTGCTCCTATCCATGACCCAACAATCTTATTAGCTTACAAGAGGTGTGCAAGAAATCCCTGACACACTTAAAAAATAATCATAACCACAAAGTTATCTGGAAAAGATCTGCTGTCACCATGGACTTTCCAACCAGTTCAACACCTTTCCCTTTCCACCATATTCCTCCCAATCTGAGCTCATCCTGCATAGCACTTTGGTTGCGCCAATGTTCTCTACCCTGGTGGCACGCCTTGGTCTCATTACAGTCTCCAGGTAGTAAAACGTTAACATCCTTCTTCATCTGTCTTTTTCATGAGGTCTCATTAACTTCAATATTTTCCTTCATTTACTTAATTCAGTTTTTTCCCCCCTACCCAATCCTGATCATTCTTCCTTTCTGACATCATAAGAAATATGATGTACTTAATAGTTCAGCCCAGTGGAACATTCTGTGTGACATATTGTCATTACATGTGCAAACCTCTTGAAGAAATATTAGTCATATTAACCAATCTTTGCTAATCTACCAAATCTCCCTTCCCTCAAGTCACTGATCCAGTCATAAAGATTCTAGTAGATACCCTCCAATGCATGAAAAGAAAGGGTGGTCTACATCCACAATGGAATTGTATTCAATCATTAGGAAGACTGATATTATATCAATTGGAAAGAACTGGATGGACCTGGAAAAAATTAGGTTAAGTGAAGTAGATCCAGAGACAAACATTGTATGTATTCTCCCATACATGGAATTCAGATCTAATTTAAGTAATCTAATATAAGCAAATATATGCAGAATCATATGCACACGTACACAAACATATTAACCGAAGTATGGTATATGCAAGAGAGAATGCAAATGGTGTAACTCAGAACAACTTGCTTACAGTCTGACAAAATGAATACCAGGAAGCTGGTACTTGAGATATATGGAGGGGGGAGCCAAAGAGAGGAGGTAAATGAAGCTAGGAAAGGGTGAGAATATATATACTCAATCTCTCTATATATCATATATATATATACATATATATGATGAAACTGGGAATATGGACAGGATTGGTTCTGAGAGAGAAATGAAAGAGGTGATATTGATTGAGATACAGTGTATCTTCAACTGACATGCAGAAGCCACTTTGTACAATTGCTTCAAGAAAATAAAAGTATAACAACTTAAAATACATAGATTCTAGCAAAATATGGATACACATCCATATTTTATATATTATACAATCTAGAATATCATACTGTATCTACAAAACACTTATTAGGGAAAAGTTTACATTGTTCTGGTTTACTACAACATAATAGAAAGTTTGAGGAGGATTGTAAGATGCCACACAGTCAAAAGCAAGGCTCAAAATGCATTGTACTCTTAAACTGACATGTTGACGTGAAACCACTTTGTGCAACAACTTTAAAATTATAGACAAATAAACAAATATCTATAAAGCTTGAAAAATTGGGGGGGGTTATAGATAAAAAGTTTAATTTCGGCCCAAGCTCTTGAGAAGAATTCAGGTTCTAATCTCTTGATTCTAATGTCCAGTCAAATCAGGTGATTGGAAATAAAAAATAATGAAGTTTTATATATTCAGGTTGTCTCATTTGCTATGAAATTGACAGATACCACCATAGGAAATGAGCCAGGAACTAGGGAGACACAGAAGCTCACTGTAATGATGTCTCCTATAGCAGTAGGCCAGATCTTGAGCTGCTAAAGTTGTTTCACCTAGGCTATAATATCATCATGCTTGGGCAGTACAGAGGTCAACATCTGTGTTCATTCGATCCTTACATTAAATCACTCACTGTCTTCCTGTCATTATTGCCTCCCATGTTTATTAATGCTTCCTTACTCCTGCCTTCCTTCTTTATCCATATTCCTGTCGCTCACTACTGCATTAGAGAACTAGAAGCAATGGAAATATGAGGGAGGAAAACTACCAGAAGTACTGATGCTCATGGATGACACATAACATCTTCTATATCCTTAGCCAAAATTCTGAGTCAAAGTGATTTTTCATGGTTCATTTAAAAGATAGGCATTACACAATATCCACTGTTCTGGTACATAGTGAAATAAAGATCACATCACCTATATTTCTTTTTCTTTTCTCTCTAAAAATATCTTTCAGCCTATGTGTTTTGACATCCTTTTTTGATTTTTACATACTACTGAAGTGCCTTCTCCATATTGAATCAACATAGATATGTAAAGTATAATGTTAAGATCAGATTAAACATACCTATCTCTTCAATTATCAGTCATTTATTTGGTGAAAAATTCAATATCCTCTCTTTTAGATATTCAAGCTACACAATACATAATTATTATCTACATAATTATTATCTATAGTTGCCTGACGATGAACTGCTTCATCAAAGCTTCTAGGTCCTAACTGTAGCTTTGTAACCATTGATCCAACTTTCCCCAATCCTTCTCTCCATACTGTTCTCTGCTTCTCCTGTGCAACTTTATGAGATCAGGTCTTTCATGGTTTGTCAATTGTTAAAAATTCTATGGGTGTCATTTTTCTACTAGAAAAGAAAAATAAGAGCCCACAATGTATCAAAAATTAATATACTTTGTTTCTTCTGCCTCAGAAATTTCTAAATACAGTATATTCATAATTGGGCAACTACAGAATTTCAGTGGTATCAGCAAAGCAGGTGCAAGTGTCTCTCAGATATTTGTTTTCCCACCAGCAATATGACAGTTATTTTCTATTACATTTGAAAATTTTTGAGGGTAGAGCTATATGTTCAATAATTCAAATAATGCTTTTTTATTTACCTATCACCTACAAGACAATATATTGAACATTGCAAAGAACATAAAAGCAAAAAAAATAAAAAATACAAACAAACACAGTGCAATAAAATCTTAAGATGATGCAATCCAGTTTGCCAAGGTCTTCCCAAGATCTAGCAGTGAGTCTCACATCCTGGAAAGTCCCTTATTCCATTGGTTTCTGGGTCACTATATTCATCAGAGTAATGGCTATAATCATTGTAACTATGAAAAATGGTCACTTATACTCTAGACTTTTGTTTTAAGTCTTAAAACACACTATTTGTAGAACCTGGCTCTGCCTAAGCCCCAACCACAGTTGAGACCATACATTATCTCAGATCAATGTGTGATAATCCCAAATTCTTTACTCTCAATGCCAAATAAGTTCAACCATTAGTGTTTATGATAAATAAATAAAACCTTTAAGGCAACCTTAATTTTCCTTGATAGTTAATACTTTAATCTGATTTAAAATATGAAAAAGTGAAGGCTGATGAATTATAATATTGTGACTATAAATAAGCATTCATTCGATTCTTTCCTCGGGGGATCTCTTGGCACTATTGAAAGGAAAGTTATCTACTGCAAAAGGTTAATCAACTCAAACTCAACAAAAGGTCTGACTTTAATTGAAAGTCCAAATGTCAAAATCTGAGACAGGCTTTACATAAAGCAAAACAAATTTAACATGTGGGATGCTAAAAATTCTCTTGTTTAAATTTGCATCCCAATTCTTGTTAGGATGACAGTAGATATTTTGTGAGAATGACAACAGACACTTTCTGAAATGACAGTACATACTTTGATGATAATTTCAGCACATGTACACGAAGAATATTGGTCGACAGTATTATTACCTTGTAATGCCTTTGTCTGGTTTTAGGATCAGGGTAACTTTGGCATCTGAGTTTCTATGAACAGTTTATGTTCTTCAGCATTTGGTAAAATTCACCAATGAAGTTCAGTGTAAACTTTTTTTGGGGGGGGTCCAGTCGTGGGGCCTGAACTCTGGGCCTGGGCACTGTCCCTCAGCTCTTCAGCTCAAGGGTAGCACTCTACCACGTGAGCCACAGTACCACTTCCGGCTTTTTTCTTTTTGCTTATGTGGTGCTGAGGAATCAAACCCAGGGCATCAGGCATGCAAGGCAAACACTCTACCACTGAGCCACCTTCCCAGCCCCAGTGTAAACTTTTTAAGTTGGGGTCATTGGTCCATTTTAAGTTGATTCTGGATCTCACAGCCAAAAGTAAACTCTACTAAAATGTTGGTGGGATTGAATGTAAGCTTGTTCAACCACTATGAAAAGCAATATGGAGGTTCCTCAAAAAACATAAACAAGGCTACAGTAAAGCCACCAGCACAACCATGCTCATTGCAGCACTATTCACCATAGCCAAGATATGTAATCAGTCCTGATACCCCTTAATGGATGAGTGGATCAAGAAAATGTGGTATACATACAAAATGGAATTGTACTCTCTATTAGAAAGAACGCTATTGTGACATTCTTAAGGAAATAGAAAGACTGGGTAAAAATGTATTGAGTGAAGTAATCCAAACCCAGAAAAACAAAGGTTGAATGGCTTCTTTCCTTCATTTGTGGTAGATAGACTGTACCTATAAATCTAGCAGAAAACACATTGAGCTGAGTCACAAGGAAGTGGTCATAAATGAATTAACTGAAGTATAATAGACTCTATGGAGTACTCAAATATTATAATCTATCTGAAAGAATAGGTCAAAGCACAACAAAATCAACACCAGGAAATGTGTACATGCAAGTGGTGAGTTGTGGCCCATGGGAGAGAGATAGGCCAATGAAAGAGGGAAGGGAAGAAAACAAAGTCAAGAATTCATTATATCTCAGTGTAGCTTTGATTTGTATTTCTTTTATGGCTAGAGAGGTTGGACATTTCTTCATGTGTCTATTGGCCATCCTTCTTTCCTCTTCACAGAAGTTTCTCTATAAGTCTTTATCCCAAAGTCTTTTCTTTGAGGATTTGTTGTTGGGGGATTTAATTTTTTGAGTTCCAGGTATATTTTAGATGTGAGACCTTTGTCCGTTGTATGGCTAGTGAAGATCTTCTCCCAATTCATGGGCTTTCTATTGGTCATGCTAGCTATGTCCTTTGCCATGCAGAAGCTCTGCAATTTCATGCAGTCCCATTTGTCCAAACTTTCTTTGAGTTGTTGTGTTTCTGGGTCTCTTTTAAGAAAATTTTGGCCTGTGCCAAGGAAGAATTCTATGCCTCCATCAGAAAGAATGACATTGCCCATTTGTTAGGAAATGGAAAGTCTTGGAAAAAATTATATTAAGTGAAGTAAGCCAGGCCCAAAGAAACACAGGTCCCATGGTTCCCCTTATTTGCAATAACTAGTATATGTCTGAGACAAGCAGAAAAAGTCAGATAAGATGATGTTAGGGGAAATGAACCCCAAAATAAGAATTCAAATGTTTTTTTCTTTCTTGCAATTGTTTCTAACATATTTATAAGATTATTTCTTTGTTGCTTTGTATGTCCCTCCCCCACGGTATAACCCCTGCTTTCACTGTATTTGATGTTGGTATAATTGTGGAGGGAAGGGAAAAAAACAAATTGTTTAAATAGGGATACAGGTAGACCCATTGCAACAATGAGATATACAAGACGTTGTGCCGAAAAATTAACTTTACAACTTTGGTGGGAGGGGAGGAGCGGGAGCTGGGAGAGGGGGAGATGGGAAGGGATGGGAAGGGGAAGAGGCAACAATTCTTGATAATGTACTCATTACCTTGCCCATGTAATTGTAACCCCTCTGTATGGTATTTTCACAATAAAAAATAAAAAAGAAATATATATATAAAGAATTCATTGTATATACCACAAATTAAGAAAAGTAAGAGTGGTTGAAGGTAATGGAAATGTTAAAGGAGGTGACACTGATCAAGATACCTTATATTCAAAACTGCTTTGTTACATAGCACCTCTTTTGTACAATTACTTGAAGATAAAAATAAAGGAATCAGGAGCTTCCATGAAACAAGGAAGTTTATAAAATATAATTAAAAAAAGAAAACACTCATTTTTCTTGTACAGATATATACATATATCTGTCCCTTAAGAAATCAAATGAGGGGGTGGGGGGCTGGGATGGTAAGGAGGAGGAAACTAAGGAGGAGGCAACAATGCTTGATAAGAAATGTACTCATTACCTTGCTCATGTAATTGTAATCCCTCTGTATGGTATTTTCACAATAAAAAGTTATTAAAAAAGAAATCAAATGAAAGGAAACATTTCTTATGTACACAAGCATGTGTGGCCAAGGATACAATAAATCCTGAATAAATAAAGAAGAGAATGGATGGTGAAAAAAGGAGAAAGGGAGGAAGGAAGGAAGAAAGAAAGGAAGAAATGAAGGAACGAAGGAAGGAACGAAGGAAGGAGGAAGGAAGAGAAATTAGGAGTCACTTTTGGAAAACAAAGTCAAATTTAAATCAAAGAATATCACAGAATTTAAGGAAATAATGTGAAAGGATTTGACAATTAGTAAGGTGCTTTTGCCTAAAAATTTACACAGAGAGAGAAAGAGAGAGAGAGAGAGAGAGAGAGAGAGAACAAAATACTTGAAGAACTAAAAAGGGAGAAGTCCATAACCAAAGTTTGAAAGTTCATTATTTCTTTTTTTTTGGGGGGGTGGGGGGTGTCCGGTCATGGGACCTGAACTCTGGGCCTGGGCACCATCCCTCAGCTCTTCAGCTCAAGGCTAGCGCTCTACCACTTGAGCCACAGCGCCACTTCTGGCTTTTTTCTTTTTGCTTATGTGGTGCTGAGGAATTGAACCCAGGGCCTCAGGCATGCAAGGCAAGCGCTCTACCACTGAGCCACCTTCCCAGCCCAAAAGTTCATTATTTCTAATAAGCAATAAAGGTAGAAAAGAAAATACCAGTAACCATCTGTAATCTAGCTACTAAGGAGGCAGAGACAAGGAGGATTGTAGCTCAAGGTTAGCCCAGGCACAAAAGTCATGAGAGGCCCATGTCAACCAATTAAGAGCTACACATGGTGGCATATACCAGTCACCTCAACTATGCTATCTGGGAAGCATAAATAGGAAGATCATGTTTATATATGAGATCTTAATCCACCTAAAATAATAATCAAAGTAAAAAAGACTGGAGACATGGCTGAAGAGACAGAGCACTTGCTCAACAAGTATAATGCTCTGAGTTCAAATTCTCCCCAAAAAACAAAAACAAAAACAGCAGTAAAACTAAAAGGCAAAAGTTGGCAAATCCATAAATCCAACTTACCCTTTAATACATTTATAGAACACTCATCAGCAAAACACATTTTCTCTTTACATATATGTACATGGCCCTTTGACCAGAACAGAACATATTCTGGGATATAAAACAAATCTCAGCCAACTGAAAAGGATGTAAATCATTAAAGTGGGTTCACCAGTCATACAATCCCAAGAAATTAAGCTAAATACAATCACAGATATCTATAAGAATTCTAAATATGTAGGAGTTAAAATATACTTCTATGTAACTTAGAAAATGTAGTAAAAACAAAATAACAGGCCAGGCATAGATGATTCATGCTTGTAATCCCAGCTACAGAGAAGGCTGAGATCTGAAGATTATGGTTCTACCAAAAAGCCAGAACTGGAGCTGTAACTGAAATAGTGAGTGCTAGCCTTGAGAGAGAAAGAGGGAGGGGAGGGAGAGAGAGAGAGAGAGAGGAGAGAGGGAGAGAAAGGGAGAGGAGAGGAGAGGGGAGAGAGAAAGAGAGAGAGGAGAGAAAGGGAGAAAAGAGAGAGAGAGAGAGAGAGAGAGAGAGAAAGAGTTTGTTGAGCATGCCCAGATCCTGGGTTCAAGCCAAAGGCCTGGCACAAAGTAAATGAAAAAATAACCTTAATTAAAAGTATGGTAGACATAATGCCAGGCTTTAGGGGAAATATATAGAAACACATGCTCATGTGAAAAGACATTTACCTGTTTCTAAAAAAAAAAAAACTAGAAAAATAAATGCAACAGATACCCAAACTAGGCAAAATAAAGGAAATAATAAAAAGCAGAAATCAATGAAATTGAAAAAACAGTAGAGAAAACCAAAGGTGATTGTTTGTAAAGGTCAATAAAATTGATAACCCTTTAGGCAGACTGATAAAGAAAAACAGAGAAGATACAAGTAATCAATATCAGGAAATGAATTAAGCACAGCTATATTCATCACTAAGCACTGTTAACACATACTACCCACTGGAAAAACATACAAATCATTTAAGAAATGAAAAATAAACCTTATGATCATTTTTTGGCATCAGACAGCAGCATAGTGAAATTTCACAGAAAAGCATTCAAGTACTTGTTGCTAAAATGAAAAGATCATTCTCCCTCCATACATCAGGAAGGGAGAATGAGCCATGTAAATATAGCAGGACACAGGAATGCTTTCAAAATTATCAGCATTGCTTTGTTTCTCATATCATATAACTGACATTAATAATTTTTATTATTAGTGAAACCAGAAGGGGAAAAATCAATTATTTTTCCAATTATTTAAGCAATAAACCTGTTGGGTTGTTTTTTTCATTTCTGAAATTCGTTAATAGCTCTAGCAGCTTTCAACAAAATTGTCAAAATATACAAATGATTAAGCAATGATATGACTCGAATGTTTTCCTTTCCCTAGCTATAGCATAACTTTGCTACAAACAATCTAACAAAAATCATAGGCCTTACAAGATGCCTTGTTTCCTTGAAGAGAGAACTCTCATAATGTACCACTGAAATAAGCTGTAAATACTAAAACTTAGAGGCTGGATGATAGATTCAGTGCTAGTAATATTTATTCAGAATCTTTTCTCGTATCAGTACATTTTTAATTTCCCCTATCCCAACATGGATGAGGGAAATGAAATGTTTGAATGGTAGAGACTGAACTTTAATTTTTGTATTAGTCATAAAACTCTGAATCAAAAAAAGAAATGTTGAAATATTCAATATGGCTTGCTTTTTATAACTCGGTATTTTTTCCAGAGAATCTGAGAAATGAGCTCAACATGTTCATTTTGCCATGACCATAAAAGTATATCCTACTAAACAGTTTGATCTCTAAATTTGACAAAGGAAAGATTCTAGATTAATCTGCTCATCAACAGGCAAAAAATACAGAGATAACTCACAGAGCTGACTTTACCTTCTCAAAATAGAAACATAGCAATTGCAAAAGATTAAGGCAAACTTGGAAGAGAGATTGTGGTCCTGGAAGCTAACTGGTGACAAAATCAGACCATATATCAAAAATAAGCTGGTTGGGCACCAATGGCTTACTCCTGTAATCCTAGCTACTCAGGAGACTGAGATCTAAGGATGTGTGCTCAAGCCAGCTCTGGGAAGGGAAGTCTGTGAAACTCTTATGTCTAATTAACTACCAAAACTCTGGAAGTAGAGTTGTGGGTTAAGTGGTAAAGCAATTGCCTTGAACAAAATATCTCAGGGACAGTTTTCAGAATTCAAGGGACTTGAATTCAAGCTCACACACACACACACACACACACACACACACACACACAAAACCAGGGCCTTGATTTTGCTAGATAAGGGCTCTACCATTTCAGATGTGGCCTGATCCCAAGCACTTGGCAGATGGAGATAGTAGGACCATTGTCTGAGTTCAGTTCTTAGTAACACAAAACAAAGGCAAAACTCAGGTATGAAAACTGCTATGGTCTTTTCAAAGTATCAACACATTACTATAAAAATAAAAATTTCCCATAGTCCAAAATCAATATCAATTTTGTGGGTTCAAACTTTGTAAATGGGAACATAAATAAGCAATAATGTATTACTGACACAGGACTGTCCCTGAAAGCTAAACTCTATCTTATGGAACATATATAATAGTCCAGATCAGAAGCATCTGTACTGGAGCAGCTCAGAATATTCCAACATTTCAGCTCACAGGACAATGTTAAAACATTTTCTGTAAGAGGCATGTCTTTCAGAATGTTCTGGGCAGGAAAGAAATGGAAGGGGTGATACCAATGATTCATGGATAAATTAACTAGAAACCTCTACCAAAATACTCCTACTCCTGTTGTAAATCTTCATTACTACATTTAATTGAGCAGCCCATAGTCTCATCAAAATTCAAATTGATTTACTTTATTTTGACACTTAGAAATGTCTGATTAATAGAGCCAGTAGGCTTTACATCTATTACATCTTTTTTTCTTACACAATTTATGTCAGGAAAAATATGTACAGAGTTTGTACCCTGTTGCCTACCTTCACCAATCTCATGATCATTTAAGTTTTCATTCTCCAACTTTCATCCCAAGACCCAGGAAATCACCAAGAGGCTTCTTCCCACCAGCAATGAAGAGGATCAACAGACAAGAAGGCAACGCTGAAGTCTTGCTCAACACCAGGGTGCCTCTGTCGCATGTCCAGAAGGAAAAGCAGTGGGTGCTGTAGTTGCCGCTGGTGTTGATACAGTCAGGACCATTCACTTTAAAAAAATAAAAAAGGACTAGACAACACCGTGTTAAAAAGGCAAGAGTTGAAAAATGGGAGCTAAAAAAAGGCAGAAAACTTTTTATGATACGATAATACAACATATCAAGCATATCCCACTAATTCCCCAAACTACCATTTGTTTCTGGGTGAACACATGAATCCATCCAACACAATGGGTCTACTAGACTACTGTGAAGATGAGATTATGCAAGACACACACTGATTAGAGGTTTCAAAGGGGGATATGCTTAGCCAAATTTGGCCATTTGTATTTTTATTATTATTATCTTCAAATAGTTATCCAAAGGGGTTTCAATTGAATATGCCCATTCATGTATGCAGCGTCACCTCTGCCTTCATTCTCCCCTCCCTCTCCTACCTCTGCCATACCACCCCCCCATCTCAAGTTCCCTGGCTCCATATTCACCTATGTACAATGACTATTACTGACTTTTGATGTGCCCCTTACCTAAACTGCCCCCATTGACCTTCCCCCCCATCCATGTAACACCACTTTAACAACATGGACACTGTCACCTTGAGTTCTCATTTATGCCTTGATTTATGTGGCATGCAGAAACTGCTTATAGAACAAACTTAGGCTATCATAAAACAAAGCACATTTAAAATAAAATGAATGCACTCGTGTTTACACTAGAACAAAGTGCTTTCGCTCAGCACCAGAAAACCACTGCAACAAGGCAGAGTGGCAAACCAGGATCAAGGCACCACAGCACTTTCAGGAAGATGGTTGCTTCCCACTGTACATCCAACTGACCAGTTGGCTCTGCATCTTCCACTGAAACAAGTGATTCATGGTGACAAAGCTGATAACATTTGATCATCTTGTATGAGGGCCCCCTAAGTGCCAGCTGTAGCATACAGAGTCCAGAAACAAATGAGCATTTAAATAATGACCTCCCCCTCCATAACCATCTTCCTCAGCAATGTGCTAATTGCAAAGAGGAAGCTTTCATTTTCCCAGTGCAATCACACGAGACCCCCAGTGCACATGATTCCCTGGCTGAAGTCTGTAGATTAATCACTGTGAAAACAGCTGGACCTCTTCCCCTCTCTGGAAAAAGTAGGCCACAGGGAGGGCAGTTCTTCACATGCCCCTGATTCTGCCAAATACAAAGAGATGAACCATGATACTATGTCCAGGGTGAACTGAAGGATTTTAATTATGTGTGTGTATGTACGATTCCTTGTCATGGCTGCTCTTAAATGCGAAAATGGAAAGACCTCCGTCATAACTATACCAAGAGGGAGGGAGATGATAAGGAGGGAGGAAAGGGGAGATAGAAAGAAACAGAATTAGTGTGCTCTGCAGATCGTGGCATACATTCCCACAGATTCTGGGCACACACGGTGCACAGCTGTGGACTAAATCTGTCCCATCGGGGCCAGGATGAAGGAAAACACAATTAGAGGTGAACTAAGCAGGTGTTTTCCTTTGTTTGTTTGCTTTCATTATTTGAATGGGGGAAGAGCAAAGTAACTTCCTTCCTACATGGCAAAGTAAACAGAAGATTTCAAACTCTTCATCTAATTGCTCAGTCTCTCAATGGCAAAGTGACAGTTCTCTTTCTGAAAATAAATTCACCTCATGCCCACGGAGCACAAGAATGGGCATAAAAAAGCTCTCTCTTTGTTGGTATGAGGTAAAATTAAAATCTGTTTGTGACACTGAATCCTGCTCTGCCCTGCTCTTTAAATATTAAATGGACATTAATGCAGAACTTACTCTAGCTCACCTTTTATTACAGATAACCACAATTTGCTCCTCTCCCCTATCAGAAATAAACTCCTTGAGGTCAAAAATGATATTATTCATTTGTGTTTCAAACATAGGTCTTGCATAAATATTTATAGAATAACTTGTATCCAGCAGACACACCAAAATATCTGTAGAATGAATCAATTTTGAGTCGCTGGGGGAAATGCTATAAGAACAAGATCTTTTTGGAATCATGATGTTTGAGACAAGTGTAGTATATTCTTACAGGTAACAAATTTTACTTGTTGGAAGTAATTTAGAAACAGGGACACTTCAAATGCAATCCTCATGTTTCCAAAGTAAAAGAATAGATTCTCTCTCTCCTTTTCCTCCTCTCCTTCTCCAGCTCTCTCCCTCTCCCCATCTCCCTCCCAACCCTATCTCCCCCCCGACACAAACACATACTCATCACATTTTCCCATGTGTGTATATTCTTAACTCTTATTTCATTGTCCTTATACTACCTAGGCCATTTTAAAGCAATAAGGATCCTAACTGATACATTACATGAGGTAGAACTTAAGTAAATATCAATGGTACTAATATACAATATATTCACTATGCTTTCCATTTTTAAGAAATTTATGTGTGTGCATCTTATATGTATATATATATATAAACATACATTCACTAAACAAAATCTGTTTTTGATTTCAGCTTAAAGGCTATTAGTATGATGCTAGCAATAGTGTCTCTGAGAAAATTGTAGGGAGTTACATGAAAAAAATAAAAGAAACAAACACTCTCTACCTAATTTTAAGGAGGTAGCCAGAATCACCTCAGATTTCTCAGCAGAGACAATCAAAGCAAGAAGAGCCTGGAATGATGTATGCCATGCCCTAAAAACAAACAGCTATCAACCAAGAA
>NW_012267236.1:13187856-13267363 GCF_000151885.1 Dipodomys ordii
AGGAAAATGAACCCTTAGATATGTATTTTAATGTTTTTTTTCTTTCATGCATGTGTTTCTAACATATTTATAAGATTATTTCTTTGTTGCTCTGTATGTCCCTCCCCCACAGTATAACCCCTGCTTTCACTATATTTGATGTCAGGAGATGGGGAAAAACAAGTCGTTTAAGGATACAGGTGGACCTGTTGCAACAATGAGAAGTACAAGTTGTCATGTCAAAAACAAGTTTTACAATGTTGTTGCGGGGGGTGGCGGGGGAGGATTGGGATGGGGGGGAGGGGGGAGGCTGGGAAGGGATGTGAAGGATAAACAAAGGAAGAGGCTGCAATGCTTGGTAAGAAATGGACGCATTATCCTGCCCATGTAATTGTAACCCCTCTGTACAGTATGTTCACAAATAAAATAAAATAAATTTTAAAAAAGACATGAATTCAAAAAACAAAAGGAGGTAGCCAGTGCTGGATTAAGTCTACATAGCCAAGAACATAAAGATAAGTTAATGTCATATATACCCATATACATATATATATATATATACATATACATGTGCATGCGTTTGTGTGTGTGTGTGTGTGTGTGTGTGTGTGTGTGTGTGTGTGTAACCAGTTTTTAGACCCCACGTCCAAGCTCTAGCTGGCCACTTGCTCCCTCTATATCAACAAAAGAGATGCTGGGAGTGGCAGTGGCAGAGGGGAGGTTTGAACAAGTTTCTGTGTGTGCATATATGGACATGTCAAAATGAAAGCTTTTGTAAAACTAATTGACGCTGAGAAAATATTAATTTTTTAAAAAGACAAGGCACATGGCAGAAAAGGGAGATTCGATACAGGTTATGGGCACCCCAGAACATCTTTCGACCTCCCAGAACAAACATTTGCCTTAGGCTAAACAGAAATAACTGGAGCCAGAATGAGAGAGGGTATGCATAGTTCAAGCAGTCACAGTCATGGACACATTCAGAGGCTATCTGAAGTGGCTTGAGCACGTGGTCTGACAGGCCACCAGCAACATCTGGCAGGTGGTCTGGTCTGCTGTCTGCTCCTTCCTAGCTTCCAACATGGCTGCAAATGGCTGCAGGACATTTCAGAAAATGGCTCTGGACAAAGGACACATATATAAAATGGAGGCTAGATGCCTACTTTTTCTCTTGCTTTGAGTTAATTCATGGACCCAACCAGGTAATCAGTGCTTCTTGATTTTGGTGAGACTTTTAAACACCTTTTATATTTATGCATACACACACGCACACACACACACACACACACACACACACACACACACATCTGTGCATATAGAGAAAGTGCATTGAAGCAGTCATTGCCCAAAGAAGAAAAACAGATATCTAACTCCCTTAGGTTTGAATTATAGTCCCAGGTAGTCTAAAAATGCTAATTTACTAATTTTCAAATTAAAATATGACTGCCATTAAGTTTTATCTTGTGGTAAGTTCAGAATTGTTTTACAAAGTACAATAGTACAATAGTTTGGTGGCCTGAGTAAATTAAGTCGATGCACATCTCCCTTTTGTTATACTTAATCTACTAGGTCATCCCCTATTGGGTAATTGTGGGTTTGCTATTAGAGGTGCAAAGCTCTTAATCCCCCTCAGTGTGATAACTATTGCCACACTGTCTGGAGGACAATGGGGAAAATAGGCAGAAGACAGTACTGCATGATGTTCATTCATTGGGCACAGATAGTGCTGGTGACATGGGACATTGTTCTGATTTACTTCAACAAATCTTCAGAGCTTTGGTAAGTGATTTCAGCAGAGACTTTAATCTCCTGTTGCAATTAGTGCTTTGCACAGACTTGACATATTATCTAATCATTACATCTCCCACCTTAACAAATCTCACTGCCCTTTTGCTAATTTGATTTTTTTAAATCCTTGTTTCCAGAATGGATTATTCCTACCCCTAAAATGTAGTCCGGTGATATTAAAGCACATAGAAAATGCTCACTTATCATTCAAAATATTTATGACATATCTTAAATCTTCCAGATATGAAGAAAACTGGAGACATGCAAGGGAAAATAATCAAAAGTTATTTTTCTTTATGATGTATTCTAGTTTTCACACTAGTGCAAACACCAGGACTGTTGCTATTCATTGATCTTGACAACCTCCTCAGGTTGATCTCATCTCTACAACAGTTTCTTGTAAAACTAAGGACTTTACACTCCATATAGTAAAGGTCAAAGGACTGAAACCAAACTAATTCCCTCCTATTTTATTCCTCACAGCTGCAGTCAAAAAGGAGGGAAGAGGAAATACAGAGAAAGAAAAATATAATTGAGCAGATTGTTTCATCAGCATCTGTACAGAGGTATAGTTAAAGTGTTCAACAACACAAAGTCTACATTAAACAGGGGGCCATGGTAAGCACAGATTTTAAAAAGATCAAAATAAAATTCCTTGTGTTTCCTATCCCATATCTCTGTCCATGATTTTGTCTACCTATTTCTTCCTAACTCTGAAAAGTCTACTAAGCTTCAAGGTCATCTCAAATGCCATTCATCAAAGTACCAACGCCAAATATTCCATTACCTTCTCAGTGTTTCAAAAACATTTTTATACAATGCATTGTATTTTATAATCCAAAATCCCACTTATATATCTCCCTTCTATACAACCAGAGTTAAGAAAGAAAGTGTATTACACACACAAGGCACACACTTATAACAATTCTGATCATCAGCAAATTTGTAAGAGCTCTCACACAGAAACAAGACAATGAGAGAGCAAAGCACAATATACTAATTTCTTGAGTATTATTTAGCTGTTAAATATATTTTCCCATTTGGGTGTGGTGGTACAAGCTGGTATCACCACACATCAGAGGCTGATGCAGAAGGATGTAAGTTTGACGCCAGCATGGGCCACATAAGGAGATCTTGTCTCAAAAAGTCTTTAACAACTATTAGAAAATTTTTCTGACCTAATGGCAGGCAAAACGGAAAATTAAATTCTATAGAATTTTAATTTCAGTTATATATAAAAACAAATTGTTTAAATAGGGATACAGGTGGACCCATTGCAACAATGAGATGTACGAGTCATTATGTCGAAAACAAACTTTACAACTTTGGTAGTGGGGCTGGAGCGGGGAGGATCGGGTGGGGGGGTGGGGGGAGGAGGATGGGAAGGGATGGGAAGGGGAAACAAAGGAGGAGGCTACAATTCTTGATAAGAAATGTACTCATTATCTTGCCTATGTAATTGTAACCCCTCTGTACAGTATTTTCACAATAAAAAAACATGTATTTAAAAAAAATATGTACTGAAACATGGAAGAAAACGTGGGAGGGCATTAGTTGAAGCTTTTCAGATCTTGAAATGCCCAAATTTATTTAACTATTCTTTCAACTTGAAACAACTAAACATAAACTTTCCACCATTTGAAAAGTCTTGAAGGAAAGAAGTAAATACTTTACATGTCAGAAATTACAAGGGGTATTTTTTATACAAAACAAACCAATAAGAGATCAGAATGAAGAAAAGAAGAACTCTAAATTATTGTTTGTAAAGGAAATTAAGAATTTGGAAGTAAGTTGATGGTGGTCATGAGCCAAGCAAAACTCCCCAAAGTTCAGTGTTAACAGAACTAGATCAATGTTAATTCAGAATAAAACAATGCTCAAAACATGGGCAGCCATGGACCCTGCCAGCAACCCCCTGCCACAGAGGACTCAGTGAGCTTTGTCACTCATGACTGAACTACTCTTAGAAGAACTCAAAGGGAAGCAAGAGAAACTCTTTGAGTGAAAAAATATGAAGTCACCCAGCCTCGAGTTCCTGCAAGCCTGCTACACCACTCATTAATAATAATAATCTGAAAAGATGCTAATCAACCCAGGGTTGAGATCACTGCCACAATGTTGTTGCCTATTTTTTCTGTACAGTTTTTAAGAGGTATTAACCTCTTACTTTCTTGAATATAAAGACAACTACAAGTGGCTCACTTCAGTAATCTTTGCTACTCAGACGGCTAAGACCTGGAGAATCATTGTCTGAAGCCAGCCCAGGTAGAAAAGTCTGTGAGAATCTGTTCTGTTTTCAAAATAACCAGCAAAAAGCCAGGTTAGAGGTGTGACTGAAGTGGTGTTGTATCAGCATTAAGAAAGCCCAGGGATAACTTAAATTCAATCCCTCAGTACAGCCAAAAATAAAACAAACAAACAAATCTAGTAATTCAAGTTTTCTTTCTCTGTTATTAGGAATTCTATAAAAATTTTTGGTTGGTTGTGGAGCTTAAACTCAGGGCCTGGGTGCTATCTCTGAGTTTTATTGCTCAAAGCTAGTGCTCTATCATTTTGAGCCACAGAGCCACTTCCAATTACATAAATTTTAATAATTGACCAGTATATCCTTCCCTCACCAAAATATAACCATCAAGATGGTATAAGTAGAAAAAACAATCCGAGATGAAAGAAAATTTCAAGTTGAAAGAAAATGACCAATCTAAAGGAATTAAAGCAAATACACTTTTAATTAATACACTTTGTAACAACAAAAAGACATTATTAAATCTCAATGTAGTGTTCACATGCTAATTTTCAAACACTGCATCTGTAAAAAGAAATTAATGGAAACAGACTTTAAAACATACTATGAATTTATAATAGTAAAAAGTACGATACTAGCACTAAAATGAACAGATATTAGAAATGAATACAATAAAAATCCCAGACATAACTTCAGGGATACTAAGAAATGATTGATTTAACTATACTAATATTAAAAATTTGTTCACAAGATGTTTAAAAGCCCACTGTAAACCCAGTTAAGAGGTAATTAAATGTTAACAAAGATAAACAGCAAAAGAAAAACTAGGAAAACCAATTTCAGCATAGGAAAGAAAATGTAAATATCCTTACTACATAAAGAACTCTATAAAATAGAAATAAAATATTCCAGTAGGAAAGAATAGGAATTCACTTGTTAGGGTCACGGTGACAAAGTCCCACAGACCTACTTGGCTTAAACAGCAGAATGGGATGCAAGTCTGAGATCAGAATGATGGCAACATGCTTGGCTTCTCTTTTTGGCCTACCAGTGTTTACTATTTCCTGATGTAGGTGTCTTTGTTCAAATCTCTTTTGATAAGAACACCAGACATACTAGAATAAGGTCCACTGCAACAACCTAATTTTACCTCTTTAAAGGCTCTCTCTGCAAGTACAGCCACATTCTGGGGGCGGTTAGGACATCAATATAGGAATTTAGTAAACATGACTTGGCCCATAATAAACACCTATGTACCATGTAGGTACCACCCTATTCCAGGTATACAAATGTACAAAATATACAGTAATCCTTGCCTAATAAATCTTACAAAACTTTCTATGAGAGATGGACAATGAGTAGTGAACCTAATAAACTGTACATTAGAAGATGATAAATACCATGGATAATGCTAAAAACTAAGGAGTTTGTGGAGTATCAGAACCACCCGGTGAGGACTGCGGTTTTAATGTAGTAAAGTCAAGGGAGTTCTCATCAAATAGATGACATTTGAGCAAAAATGGGCAAAAGAAATCAATGGAAAGTCACCCAATCAAAAGAACTATAAATTCTCATTAAATAAATAAAACATGTTGAACTGCAACATAGCATCATTTACTGTGTTGGCCAGGGTATATGGATTAATGGGAAGGTACACTGGTACAATTATAAAAGAATATTTGAAGAGAAGGTCTATGGAGAAAAAGATCCCCATGTTATATCATAATCAAAACTGCCTTCAAATGGGTCTAAGATCTAAAAGGCAAAAATTTCTAAGAATGCAAATATACAAATGATTATAAAACAAATTGTTAATAAACATTAGACAAATGTTTCTTAAATAAGATTCAAAACAAACCATGGTATTTAAAGATAGAGAGAGAGAGAGAGAGAGAGAGAGAGAGAGAGAGATGGATTTGACTGCCTTCAACAAAGAAAGCCAAAGACAATGGCAACTGACTGAGGGGATTCTATTACAACTGCTAAAACCAATAATGGATCAGTACCTAGGATATATGGGGAATATTTGCACATCAAGAAGAAAGAAAAAGGAAATATGAACATGTAAAAAAAAAACAAAAACCAAAAACCATATCTCCAGAAGAGAACGTCTAAATGGCTAAGAGAACGGGCAAACTCAAGAGTAATCAGAAGACTGCAAATTCCCACAATCATACAAATTTATTCACCCAAGTTTAGCAAGACTTTCAAAGGAGACAAATGCTGAGGATGGACTAAACTATTAGAAGAAACAAAAACCTTGTTCACAGAGTTCCATGGAGAAACAAACACATGTTTGTTTACTGCAGTATATTATACCTTAAATAGGCAGGAGCCTGGGCAAGCACTAACAAAGACACATAAAATACAGTTAAAATTAGGTGTTCCGGGGCTGGGAATGTGGCTTAGTGGTAGAGTGCTTTCCTGGCATACATGAAGCCCTGGGTTCAATTCCTCAGTACCACATAAACAGAAAAGGCCTGACGTGGTGCTGAGGCTCAAGTAGTAGAGTGCTCTAGCCTTGAGCAAAAGAAGCTTAGGGACAGTGCCAAGGCCCTAAATTCAAGCCCCAAGACAGAAACAAAACAAAATTTTTTTTAAATACTAGGTGTTCTATAATGTCTA
Organism: Dipodomys ordii; assembly: GCF_000151885.1. Classification (NCBI taxonomy): domain Eukaryota; kingdom Metazoa; phylum Chordata; class Mammalia; order Rodentia; family Heteromyidae; genus Dipodomys; species Dipodomys ordii. Next base: position 13,194,494 of record NW_012267236.1, read on the forward strand.
CAAAATTGATATAGCTCTGAGATGATGCCATACATTTTTTAAGTATCTGTAAAAATATGAAAATTGAGGGGGAGGGGCTGGGTCAGAAGGGATGGGAAAGAATGATGCAAGCGTGATGTTGATCACGATGCATTGTACTGCTAGGGGCTAGAGGTTCACACTTGTAATCTTAGCTTCTCAGGAGGCTGAGATCTGAGGATCGTAGTTCAAAGCCGGCCCAGGCAGAAAAGTCTGCAAGACTCTTATCTCCAATAAGAAAAAGCTGGAAGTGGAGCTGTGGCTCAAGTGGTAGAATGCTAGCCTTGAGCAAAAAGAAGCTCTGGCATAGGGCCCAGACTCTGAGTTCAAGCCACGGGACAGGCAGAAGTAAAAATACATATATATTGTACTGATACGTTGATCTGTTGAATGCCTTTGGACAACCACTTAAAGATAATAAAATGTATTCTAAAATAATTCTCTAAAAGCAAAAATACATGACATGGAATACATTTTTAAAAAGAATTTTGGTATACAGCATTATATAAAAAAATGAAAAGCACAGGTATCAATGTGTATAGAAATATCCAAGAATACATAGGTACTTTATGACATATATCAAATCTTTCTGAATGAGTACCTGCCCATGGAGAGCATGGAAGTGGCGGAAGGAATATGAAGGGGAAAAGAACAGAACACAAAACCAAATGCAGGTAAAATATGGATTGATGATGATAACAATACATTAGTATCTAAGAAATATTATAAATTCAGTTCTTTGTAGCTGATGCTCACCAAAGAAAGAAAATACAGAAACTATTTCCATATAAATTTCTAAAAATCAGCATATTCTCCCCCAAATTCCAACATTTTGAAGGCAAATGAGATTTTAACTTTAAACGGAAGCATAAATAAGCAAAGAAATATTCTAGAAAAGTGAGGTAAGGTTTATCTTGCTCATTATTCAATCATAATTTTACGCTAGATGATGGTGGCTTGTGTCTGTAATCCTAGCTACTCAGGAGACCTAGATCAGAAGACTGCAGTTTGAAGCCAGTATGAGCAAAAAGTTCCATGAGATGATTATCTCCAACTAACCACCAAAAAGCCAGTAGAGTTGTGTGGTTCAAGTGATGGATCACTAGCCTTGAGGGGAAGAAAAAGAAAAGCTCAGGGACAGCAGCACCTAGGACTTAAATTCAAGCCCCAGGACTGGCGTGTGTGTACACACACATACACGCACAAAGAAAAAAATAATTTCACAGTAACTAGCAGAAAATAATATACAGGAGAATACAAGGAAGCTTAGGGAAACAAAGCTGAGGAGTGAACAAGGCCTATATCTTAGAAGATTGGCTAACAAGTGAACAAGGACTATATCTTCTAAAACCAGGCCTTTGGGAATTCTCCTGGCCCTGCCTTCCTTCTAATTCATTGGCTTGAGAAAATGTCTATAATACTTTAAGTCAACACAATGAGTCACAGATCATGTCAAATGAATAATTTATTGCATAGCCATTCTTACCAATAGTAAACCTAAAAGAAACCTTGGATTGTTCCTCCTGCTGTTAGAGGTTGAACTCAGGACTTCATTCTTACTAGGCAAGCACACAACTCACCCAGTGAATTTTAAATGGCTGTTATAAAACACTTTCATTTGGCTTGCTTAAATATTGATTGCTTTATGATTTCACATCATATAGAGGAAGAGTGACCGAAACAGCTGTCAGATTGGCAGTTGAATACTTGCATGCTTCCTCGTCATATTCCGGTTCTCTGAGCACACTCTGTTGTAGATGATTTTCATACATATGCTTCAGTAGTGCTCTCTTCGCTCTCAAAAAAATCCCCAAATGTCCCTAACTCATCCTTAACATTTGAAGAGGTCAGAAGTTCTAAGGAGAAGCAACTTCCAATGTGAAAGATGTGAAGAAGAAGGAACCAAAAAAAAAAAAATAGCCCTAAATCCCTTGAGAGCAATTTGTGCAAAAAGATTTGGACCAATGGACTCACTGTCTATGAGAAAGACAAGATGCATAGGGTAAAAACTGTTACAACTTTTTGAACCAGGTACTTGAGAAGTTAACAGTACTTGTCAGCATGGTTAAAGAACCATGTGGGTAAACACAGAATATCATAATATAACTCGCAGTTTGAAAGTACACCAAGGAAAATGTTGCAGCTTTGGAAACATGATACTAGCATGACTAGAGTGCGATTATTTAGATCTGGCCCCACAGAAGCAGAGGTTGCAACAAAAGACCAAGGTATCAATAGTGTGTATTATGAGAAAGAAAAGCAGAGCCATAGGAGACAGAACACTGAGAAAAACGTTTTCAGGCAACATAGACAGGAATGAAAAGGGAAAAAGACTAAAAACAACAACAACCAGAATTCAGAGAACACAGAAGGGTACTATAAAAAGAATGTCTAAAAATTGCAATAGGGGATAATCCAACTGGGAAACAAGAAACCATGGTTAAAAGCTTCAATGATATAAACACATGGGGAAAATCATTTAGAACCATTTAAATTGGTTCATATATTAACATGCTTACTTTAGTAAAGCCAAAAATTCTACATTTACTTGAATAAAATAAAGAATAAGAAAACAAAACAGAACACATACAAACACAGTCTCAAAAAATGTAATTTTCATTTTGGGTAAGCTAATATTGTTATGACACAGTAATACACCTTATTGCTACTTAGATATAGCTTTATTTCTATTTTTATGCATGATTATTTATATATCACTAATCCACATTATCTTTCATGGAAGTTTAATATGAATTAAGTTATATTTTAATATTGTAGGAGAATTTTCCTTTCCCAAGGAAGGATGACTCTGCCCCAAACCAGAATCTGGTAATTGGTAACACTTGCTAAAACCACTAGTTAAATAACCACAAGTGAAATAGTCAGGGTAATGTTCTGAAGGATTCAGGATCATTGCACACACAGATCTGCTTGAAAAACATGAGGAATTCAAGTATGATAAGTAGCTGCTTGCTGCTTACTTCACTGGGAAGCTTAAATGAAGGCAAATTCAAAGTTCTAAATTCTCACTGCAAATTAAAGCTTGAAGATTACAAACATTTTGCAACACTGGGGGTGGGGGAGGAGGGAAAGGGGAGAGAAGCTACAATATGGCCAAAGTAGCTAAATAAAAAAGTTAAATTGTATCTTGTAGATTTCTTATTATCCTAGTCAGAAAGTATTAACTTTACAGTTTCCCTAGGTCTTTAGTGTGAAAGACAGGGTAATAATTGGGAAAGATTATGCCCCTAAACATCAGAATAGAGATATGTAAGAAGTTTGAAATGACCCAAATTACTCTAATACTTAAATCCACTGCAAATTCCTTGCCAAGAGAAGCCTGTTCCCTCCTGATTTGTGGGGCTATTTTTAATTTGCTTGAAGAGCAGGATCATTTGGGACCTTTCTATAGCAGCTATTTTGTAAGGAAAAGACAATTCTCCTCAAACCCCTTCAGATTGCCACTTGACCTGTAACCAGAATCAAATTGCAGTGTTCCAGAACCAGCTGCAAAATTTAGCCCAATGGGGAAAAGCTTAATCAGGAAAGACACTGCAAGACTTTGCCTATTTTAACATTTTAAAAGAGAGAGAAATTATGCCTGGTACTGAATTCTGAGGGTGCTAGCATAAGGAAAGACAATTAATTTCAAATGAAGAATAGAGACCATGAGTTGGGCAGCAGGGGCTCACTCCCAGCCTCCCAACTGTTCGAGAGGGGGTAATTGAGAGGACTGTGGGTTAAGGCCAGCTGTGACGAAAAGTTCACAAGATCCCCATCTCAATAACAATAACAAAACCAAAATTAGACATGTTGGCTTGAGCCTGCCATCCTAGCTAGGACAGGAAGCATAAATAGGAGGATTGTGGTCTACACCAGCCTGGATAAAAGTGAGAGTCTATCTCCAAAATAGCCAGAGAATATAGGCCCATGCATTTACTTAGAAAGACTTGGGATTTGGTCTATGACATCAGCAGCTCCGAGTGGTTCTAAATTTTGTTTACTTGGTTAAATAAACTCTGTTCTCATCATTATTACATAAGGTTGAAAAGGTCATAAAATCTTTGGTTTAGCAATGAAGAGGAAACCAAAAGCTTAGGAGAAATGGTGAGCCCGATGTTCATTCACGATGAAACATCTACACACCATCTTTCTATGTCCCCCAACAAAACTTAGAAAACATGCAAGCGGGGGAGATTGGCATGAACTTAAAGAAGACTCCATATTCCTGAGGACCATCAGTTACCTGGCAGATTACACTGGCAACTTCTAGAATGGCTGCCAGTAAAGGGCATTGGCTTTCCCCATTTACCCTTCCGCCATCAACTCTATCACTTGAGTACTTACCAAATGTATGACGCATTATCACTGTGTCAAATACCTAGTTTCTAATAAATAACATTAAAGTCGAAAAATAGCAGCTACAATTAGTCACTGGATTCATTGATCATAACAGATAACTCCTCATTCATTGCAACTGTTTACCCCTACCCACCCAAAAAACACAAATTAGGTTTCTGACGATTCACTTCTCATTCTAGTCAAACGCATTCATACCATTTAGAAAATGTGATGGAATCTCAGTGGATGTAGAAGTTGCTCTGAGAAAGGCATCCCATATATATGGTCCCATATTTCCCGTAACAAGATAAATGAACTATACAGCTTGTCAGGAAGGGGAGTCAGGAGGGAAAAAAAGGGAAAAAAAGGAGGGAAGAGGTGAAACTGTTTAAAAAGAAATGTATTCATTACCTGACTTATGTAACTGCAACCTCTCTGCATATCACCTTTACAATAAAAATAAAAAATTTTCAAAATATAAACAGAGTTCATTTCACTTAGTATCATCATATATGGTCATGTGTACATGGCTATTGAGCTATTCTGCTCATCTGCTAAGATTATCCTAGATGTATACTAATTATTACAAATAAGGGAAACCATGGGACCTATGTTTCTTTGGGCCTGGCTTATTTCACTTAATTTTTTCCAACTCTTTCCATTTCCTTACAAATGGGGGCAGTGTCACTCTTTCTGATGGAAGCATAGAATTCCATTGTGTGTGTGCGTGTGTGTGTGTGTGTGTGTGTGTGTGTGTGTGCAATAGATTTCTCACATTTTCTTGATCCTTCCTTCTACTGAGGACATCTGGGTTGGTTCCATATCTTAGCTACCAAATGGTAGAGGTCATCTCTTACTGTTCCAGCTACTGACTTACTTGAAAAAAGTAATTGTTAACGAGCACTTCTTACCTTTGCCTCAACTCATAGAAGGATGGTGCCTTGAGGCCAGTCCAGGACAAAGTTAGGAAAGTCCTATCTCAAAAACAAGCCAGACATAGAGGCCCACAATCCAGCTACTCAGGAAGATGAGGTAGGGTGACATTAGTCTGAGGCTGGTCTAAGTAAAAGAGCCAGACCTTAGTGGAAAAACAAACTGAAAACCAAAGGGTTGAAGACATGCCTTGAGGATGTAGACCTGAGCTTAATTCCTAGTACAAGCAAACAAGACATAGACAATTATACATTTTGCTCTTTCAATTGCAAACAAAGAAAGTCTAGTACTTTACCTGCTCTGACTCCAAATACACAATAAATGAACAGGTTTTTATCAGTAGGTTGGAAGGGCAGAGGTTGTAATGTGTTGGATTACAATGATTGACCCTAATTATCAATGAAAATTAAGGGTATTTCCAAACAATTGAGACAGGAATAGAATATATACCACCCAAGATCCCTGGATACCTCTTGTGCTAGAGAAAATTAGAAGACCTGAAAGAAAACTAGAAGACCAGGAAAGCAAGACCTGAAAGACTCCTATCCCACAGAAACAGAGTTTTCATCTCCCACTACAAGATCTCCTGAAACTCTGCTTCATAGGAGAGAATGCACAAAATTTACACCAAAAAGCCTGTGCTGGTGGCTCATGCCTGTAACCCTAGCTACTCAGGAGGCTGAGATCTGAGGATCACAGTTTAAAGCCAGCCTGGGCAGGAAAGTCCATGATACTCTTATCTCTAATAAACCACCAGAAAACCAGAAGTGATGCTGTGGCTCAAGTGGTAGAGCACTCAACTTGATCTGAAGAGCTGAGGGACAGCGCCCAGGCCTAGAGTTCAAGCCCCACAACTGACAGGAAAAAAAAATTCACACCAAAAAAGGAAATTCAAAACACAGCCATGCATCCACAACTGCTGAAAACAGGGCTATAGCATCTATTTATTATTAATTTCTTCCACTGATTTTTCATTGCTTTGTCATAAATGTATTTTTAATTATTCTACCTAGTTTCTTTGCTTCTTTTAGTTCCATTGCTGTGTTTCATTAGTATAAGTAGGATAACAGTTAATTTCAAATTTTAGTCTATCAGTTATCAAGTGCGCAAAACAGGATTATAATATAACTAAGACAACTAAATGAATTAGGATATTATTTTAGGCTGCTTTTCTCCATGTGTGCATGTATATGTGTGTGTGTGTGTGCGTGCACGTGCACGCACACACATGTACATACAAACATGTGCACATCCAAGTGCATGAAGTTGCATATGTATAGCTGGGAATCGAAGTTAGGACACTGTACTTGCTATGTAAATGCTCTATTACTTGAGCAACACCTCAATCTTTTAGCTTTTAGTTTTACAGATAAGTCTTCCAACACTGCTGCCAGAGTTGCTAGGACCAATGGCATACACCACCATGCCCAGCTTGGTTTTAAGATGGGGCTTTGCTAACTTCTGTCTTGGTTGGCCTCAAACCACAATCTTACAGTCTATGTTTGTGTCCTCCTAGTATTGGGGTTATCCGGTCTGGCCTATCCCTCCTTACAACAGTAGGAACATATTTTCACTTTATTTAAGATGAGAGCTAAACCACTCAAGAAATATTGTCTGTCCATTTTAAGTATGAAATGAGTGTGAATTTATAATGCGTAACCAAACAATTCATATATACAGTATATGGCCAATTTGAAGACAGCACCAGGAGAAAACAGCTTTTCATAAGCTTCCATTTTTGGTTGGCTTAAGTGACAAGACTATCCATTTCTTGCTGACAAGTCTGTTTCTGAATCAGAAATGCCACCAAAAGGAACAAGGATGACATGAGTACAGAAGCAACAGTAACAATTTTCTCATCAGATAAGTATGCAATATGATTTTGGATAATTCTATTAGCTAATTCTAATCCCCTCTACAAATTAACTTCCTTACTGCTTAAATTCAGCCAAAGGCTTAAGACAAAGGCACTGTGATTCAGTCAGGATCCTAGAAAGAAATAAATGGTGCAGTAGGAATCTTTGAGCAGATTTTTATACAAGATCTACATAAAAAGTTAAAGGAGCTAGAAACAAATAAAGAGCCCAAAGTCACCTTCATATGTTCATAAGAACAGAGTGAACACTGGAACTCAGAAAGATCAGTGGTAGCAGAAGATGGTCGAGCTGGAGCTGCAACTGTCAGGACACACAGGCAGCCCATGGCAGCTGGTGACAAAAAGAGAGTAAATCTCACTCTCTTTCTACCCTCTAATCTTCTGCCACTATATCCTAGCAGCCAAACGTAAGCAAAAGCCAGAGGGCAAGAGGTGCAATCATACAGTCAGCTTCCAGGAAATGGAGCAGGCTGAAGAAGGGTAGAGAACAATTGAAGGGTAACACAGAAAGAATCTCACATCAGATACATCCTCTCGTGAGGCATTTGGCTGCACTGCTAGGTTTCTTTAGTTGTGGGGAGTTCTTTGAGTCTCAAATTATTTTGCATTCTGTATCTTTGTTGAATGATCTTCCCATGTAGCGAACAATCTGTATAAAATTTGAATCGTCCTTGATGCTTCTTTATCAGTTGATTCTAATCTGTCAGCAAGTCTTAATGATTTTTACCTCCAAAACACATCTCACATATATAAACTTTTCCCCAAGCTTTTTGCTGCCAATATAATCCAAACAGTTCCCATTATTCACATCATCTAATAAATGAGAAAAGGATAAAACTGCTCCTTGGCTGACAGCTGAAGATGCTCTGAAGACAAAGGATTGTGCTTGGCAAACCAGAGATGTTCAATAACTCTTTTTCTTACATGAATTCTAACACAACCCTCAATATGGTGTTTACTAAAGCTTACTATATCTTCATTTAATTTGTATTTCATTAGTTTGAGTGTGTTTGGTGTAGGTACTGATGAAAGGCAGCATGCAGATAGGAATTAACTCTTTGTAATAATCTACATGGGTTAGACACATTTTATTAGTGTTCTATTTATATACAACTTTTGTGTGTCAGTCCTGGGGATTGAACTCAGGATCTGGGTAAATGTCCCTTAGCTTTGTTGCTCAAGGCTAATACTCCACAACTTGAGCTACAGATCCACTTCTGGCTTTATGGTGGCTAAGAGGAGATATGTCTCATGGACTTTCCTGCCCAGGCTGGCATTGAACCATGATGCTCAGATCTCAGCCTCCTAGTAACTAGGATTATAGGCATGAGCCATGGGACCCAATTGTATACAACTTTTAAAGAAGAGAATGCTTCTAAACGTTTACCCTCATTGTAACAATGGTCATCCACTATTGACATTTTAGGAGCATAAAACACAATGTCTTTAATGTCTTTCTATATTTTCCAACTGGCTATTCTGGCTATTTCAATAATCTTTTGTTTGCTTGGTTTTTGAGATAGCAACTCACTATGTAGTCCAACCTGCTATGTCCCCCAAACCCAAAAATGTTTATAATCAAATTAATTATCTAAAATTTAAACACTAAAGTCTAAAATATTAGATTGCAGGAAATGAATGATGCCATCTGTTTTCATCACAACAAAAACTTAAAAGTTTTATAAAAAATTTACTGATTTTCTCTTGATGGATTAACACTATCTCTGGCACTGAGGACCCTAGAAAATAAGACAGAATTCCTGAAGAAACTCAAAACCTATGCAAAACAAAAGTTAATAAAATTAAATGCAGTGAAGCACCAGAACACAATGCTTTGGCCAGCAATGGACCATAAAACACACTGTGATGTTCACACTGTGACGATGTCTGGCAGCACATTTCTCAGAATGTGTTCTCATCTCTAAACCACACATAACTGTATAGTGTGAAAGTAACATGATGATTACACACACACCACATACACACACACACACACACACACACACACACACACACACACACCAAGAACATAAGAACAACAAAGAAGGAGCTATGTCACTTTTGTTCAAGATATTATGGCAGGTGTCAAAAGTTACACCTGTGCTAAGCACCATCCCGTCCAGGAGATCAGGTTATACGATTGAGTCTGTATTAATTTCCCTTCATTGAATGCAGTATTGAATTCATTTTAGTGAGAAAGGAAAACACAACCAGGTCATCTGTGTTTTAGGTAAATAAGCTCAATGAGAGTGTAGAAGGCCAATAAAACAGAAATGACAGCAAAGTCGGGAGATCAGTGAAAAGGTCATTGCCATTTGGAGGGGAAAGAAAAACAGTGGAAATCTCAACTTCTCTGCGAGGTATCAGGAAAACAAAAGGCAAATTTTCCTTAGGATGTTCTGAAAAATCATAAAAATTACAAACTATTTTTTGTTCTCCATGCACTGACACACAGAGAGGGTTTCTTTTTTTTTCCTGTTATGTTTTGTTGTTTTGTTTTGCTGCTATGGAAGTAAGATAAATGAAGCTCAGTGAGGGAAAAAACATATTTTAATTTTCCTGTCTGGAGTCTTGTTTTTTTCTTTTGGGCATGAGGAGATTGTATTTGTTAAGAACGTCAGAGGGGGGGTGGGAGATGGGAAGGGATGGGAAGGGGAAACAAAGGAGGAGGCAACAATGCTCGATAAGAAATGTACTCATTTCTTGCCCATGTAATTGTAACCCCTCTGTACAGTATTTTCACAAAAAATCTTCAAAAAAACATATTTATTGCTTTATTTAGAGTCCCTCCTATGTGAACATGTAGTCTCCAAATTACATTGCACAAGTGGAAAAATGATTCCAAAAATGGAAAGGATTAAGTTATAATAATCCATCAATATCACACACACACACACACACACACACACACACACACACCTGTTTTATCCTGAGTACTTACCCTGTGCACACTTTCCTACCTGGTCCGTTTCCCACTAAAACAAATCCCTTTACTTCTAAACTCCAGCCTCTCAGCATTACCTACACAGTTTGCCTTTCTTCAGTAACCTGTGCTCACCTCGTCTCCATTCACCAGAGAATGAGCCAAAGATATCTGCACACACATGGACCTGATTGCTTCATGTTCTCTGTTTCCCAAACAACTTATTGAATACTCCAAGTTTTCTGGAATATAGGTAATAATATTAATGAGTAAAAGTTGTTAGGAATATACAAAAGAGGGGGAAACAAAGCATTTTGATTTAAGCATTTCATTTTAGGATTAAATTTTGGAAAGTCAACCTATCACAAAAAGTCAGTACTGTATCTCCATCTGGTGGCCAAAATCTTTGCTTAAAATTTCTAAAGCATTATTTTTTCAGTACATCTGCTTAAGACTGAATGTTAACAAAGATGGGAGACATGAAGAATTATCCTAAAATAAAACATAAACTCAATAATCCATGAATTATAGGTGTAATGGTACAAAAATTACTCATACAAGAAGCAGATATATTCTGAATTGAGCAGAGAAAGAAGTTTGGTCACATTCAGAAATTGTACTTTGTTTGGTATCTGTCAGAAATTTTCTTAAGTGTAAGAGCTACAGGAAAAAAATATTAACAAATTTCTCTCTTTCCAAGAGCTTATATTAGTAGGGCAGATAAAATTAATATATACTATAATTTTTGTTTTTCTTTTTGGTAAGAAGTAAAATAAAGAATGGTAAGGTGGCTAAGGGTTTTAGAGTTAAGAACCTCACTACTTTATAGAGAATGGTCAGGATTGATCTCCTATAATAAGACAATATTTAAACAAGAGATTTTACTGAGAAAGTTTAGGAATTTCCATATCTTAGCTATAGTGAATAATGCTGCGATAAACATAGTTGTGCTGGTAGCTTTAGTGTGGTCTTGTTTGTGATGGTTGGGGAAATGCCCAAAAGTGGGATTGCTGGGTCATAGGGGAGCTCTGTGTGGAGTATTTTGAGGAACCTCCATACTTCTTTCCGGAGTGGTTGAGCAAGTTTACACTCCTACTAACAGTGCTGTAGGGTTCCCTTCTGTCCATATCCCCTCCAGCATCTGTTGTTATTAGAGTTCTTGATTATAGCCATTTTAACTGGGATGAGGTGAAATCCCAGTGTTGTTTTGATTTGCATTTCTTTTATGGCTAGAGAAGTTGAGCATTTCTTCATGTGTCTATTGGCCATTCTTATTTTCTCTTCAGACAAGTCTCTCTTTAAGTCTTTAGTCGACTTATTAATGGGGTGGTTGTTTCTTTGAGGATTTGTTCTTAGGGGACTTAATTTTTTGAGTTCTAAGTATATTTTAGATATGAGACCCTTGTCTGTTATGCATAAAGGGCCTGAGTCAAAAACATATACATATATATGCATATATATGTATTATATATATATATATATAAATATATGTTTAAAGATAGGCAAGTAGAACAGGGTTCCTGTCACAAATGGCTGGCTTATGGGGGCCTTTCTGCTCTACACAGATGGAAATGATGAATAGGCAAGAAAAGTTACCTAAATATTGGTAATCTGAGTTTCTGTCCTGGAGTTACTGCAGAGGCTCTAGGCCCTGAGAACTAGAAGAGTATGGTGCCAGGTATTAATAGACAGAGACTTACAGTTCTGTATGCTCAAATTGGAACATCTTGTTGCTCTGGGCTTTAAGCGTCAGCAGCTACCACTCATTAGCTAGTATTATAGCTCTAGACTTTCAGATGTCAGAGATCCTGAGCTCTTAACCTTTGGCAGCCTTTGGAATTTTCCACTGATCAGGTCTTAACTATCTCATGCTTTTGCTCCTCTTCTTATGTTTTCACCTGCTGCGGCCTCTGTGGTCTCTGTGCTCTGTCATCTCTCCTCATCTTGGTCTTAGTATATTCACATTCCCTCATTGTTTCAGCTCCAGCAATGCCATTACAGTTCACTCTCTGGAACTCTTCTGCCATGTTTTTATTGCTGCTGTTTCTCCTATGTTGTCAGAACTCTGGTCTACTCTTTGTACAACCAGCTCATCCCCCTCTACCTCTAATAAAGTCAACAGTAGACAAAAGTCTACCTGGGGGAAGTCTTTATGGGGATGGAATCTTGCAACACCAGGGCTTAATAATGCACAGGAGAAAACCCTTGCTGACTGATTAAGGAGGAGGAAAAGAAACACACTATTTACATAGCCAATAAGGCAGCTAAATGCTTTGCGCAGCTTCCAGTTCCAACAATCACAGCCTTGTATATACATGAATTCTACTTCGACCACTCCCAAGACTCAAATGTGCAGCAGTACAAGGCTTGAGTGTGCAGAGCCTCCTTCCATCAATCATGAGCTCTTTGCTGAGCACCAATGCCTGACTCGCCTCTTGGCCTGAGGATACTACCAAGTGAGTGGGGCCTTCACAGCACTTACAAGCACAGTCATCTAGAGTGCACTGGGGATTATTATGGTGGAAGTGGAAAGTGAAGTCTCCCAGAGCCAGTGAAAGCTGTGTAGAGTGGTTGGTTTCAGGCTCCTGGAGCAGAAGTCCTGGCTTCAACAGCAGCCATGAGTGGTCTTCATGGCTGGAGTGTTCAAAACAACTAGGCAGTCATCACAACAGTGTGACCAGGTGTTAGAAAATGGCCACTCCATCAGCAGCCAGGCAGGAGGGAGGGAAGGATCTGACAACTGTCAATCACAAGGTCAAATTAACCAACCCCCTCCCAACTGCTTAGCTTATACACAGGAAACATCAGCACTAAAAGATGCTTACAATAAAGACCTGGCCGTGACATTAAAATTCTTAACAATGCTTAACTCTCACCCAAATACCCTTCGGAAAGTTGGAGCTTCTCTATTTCAAATGGAGAAAGCATAGTTGGAAACATGGGAGAAGATGAGGTCAAAAACAAATCGTTTAAATAGGGATACAGGTGGACCCATTGCAACAATGAGATGTACTAGTCCTTATGTCGACTAGTGGTGGGTGGTGGGGGGAGTATAGGAAGTGATGGGAAGGAGAAACAAAAAGGAGGCAACAATGCTTGATAAGAAATGTACTTGTTATCTTGCCCATGTAATTGTAACCCCTCTGTGTGGTATTCTCACAATAAAAAAAAGTGTTAAAATAAAAAAAACACAAGCAGAAAAAAGATCACACAGGGCCACATAAGAGTACAAATTTTATTCTAAATAGGAAGAGGAGACATTAGATGTTTTGGACATGAGCATATTTTGGTTCTTGTATGTTTACTCGACTGCTATATGAACAATACATTGGGAGGCGGGAGAGGAATGGAAACCAACTAAAAAAATGGTTGTGAAAATTCAGGTGGAAAATTCTGGCAACTTAAGACTGAAGGTAGAAGTAGGGAATATCCCTATTGGCAAGGCCAATAGGAATTTCATGAGATACTAACAGAAAGAGCAACCAAGAATGATAATGCTTTTGCCATGACAACCAGATGGATAAGAAGCTAACTACTAACATGGAGAAAATGGGGGAAGAAAACCTAATTCAACCTAGGACCTAATTTCAACTCCCCCTTAGATTATCCAAGAGAAAGCATCAAGAGTATGGTACTATATTTCAAGAGAGCATTTTTTATTGATATATAAACCCCATACAATTGTCTTGTAACTCACAGTGTTGGTCAGTGGAAAAAAGTGGATTAATTTCTCCAGAAGGAATCAAATATCTCAGAAAGTGATGGCAAAATAATCTAGAATATAAAGGTATATTTTACAATTGAGCAGTCCTGGAGCTAACCATATGTCTTAAACATATCTCCTAAGCACTATGGTATGGGAGTAAATATAAAATAAATTAGTACAAAACAGGAGTTCTCCTTAGTATGTGAGAATGAGCAGGAACACATAACAAAATCAGTGAAGATAGCCAGAGAATGTATAAAATAAAGAGGCAAGAAGGATCATGGTGAGTGAAGGGAAATAAGACTGAACACAACTTAATGTCATCTTTTTCAGCCATCAATTTGAATCAATAATTTTATTTCATACAGAGGAAAATCATTCCAAATATTAAATAATAGATCTCAATCAAGTACAATAGTAAAAAAAAGTATATTTCATTGTTCCATCTAAAATAAATAGATAAGATAAATTCAACTTGGTCATGGCATGTTTTCATTTTCACATTTCTTTGGATTTGATTTGTTAAGTTTTACATTTCTTTATGATAATTTAAAAAGATTAAATAATAATGATTAAATTGTTCTCATAAATTGAATAGAAAAGTATGTCTTTTCTTTCTTTTTACAGCAAAGCTGTAGATTTGTGTTACACCCTAATTATATGTTTGGCATAATTCACCAGTGAAGAATGAAATTGCCATAAAATATCTATAAAGTGGATGAGAAATAAGAGGTTAACATTTTCTAAAGTATGAAGGGTAAAAGTTAAAATTAGAAAATTCACACAAGAATGAGAACACAGAAAGTTTTCTGAATTCAGTAGTAATCAGAACAAACTAAAATAATAAATCATCTTGGTAGAATCTATTTGTGAAGAACATTGTGTTGTCTTGAGTTTATTTATAAGTTGCTTTTTCTACTCAGAATGTTCTGTATGTCTTCCTAAATTTTACTAGTATGTTTCTACAAACTTGGCTTTTTGGTTCTAACAGGTAAAAATTATGTGCCAACATTTAGATGCAAATGTTCATTTCTCACATTATTTTTTAGTTTCCTAATATGAACATTTCAAATCAGAAAAAAATAGTGCCAATAAAACATTATGGATAAGGGCATAAAGCAATATCATAGAGGTACTGAACTTGTTCAGAATACATTGTTTGCATCTTGAAATTATTAAAAATGAGATCCCCCAAAATAAATCATTTTATAATTCTCATACAGGCCTAAATGCTTAAAATGATATTTTAAAAACCTACTAACAGTGATGCTACCACCGGTAATGGTTTTTTCATGCATGAATCATAGATATTCCAGTTGTTAGAAAGCAATGTGGTAACATGTATTAAAACCAACACATTGTTTACCCAGCGATTTCACTGATAAAAAAAAAAAACACTATCCTAAGCCAGTTAAGGCCTGTAATCCTAGCTACTCAGAAGGCTGAGATGTGAAGATTGCAGTTAGAAGCCAGCCTGGGAAGAAAAGGCCTTGAGACTACTATCTCCAATTAGCCACCTAAAAATCAGAAGTGGAGCTGTGGCTAAAGTGGTAGAGACCTATCTATTCTTGAGCAAAAAAGCCTGAACAGCTTCCAGTCCCTGAGGTTCAAGCCTCATGACTGACAAAAAAAAGAAACTATCCTGGAGAAATAAAGTTACTCTATGTCATACCATTGGATACGTATTATAGGGAAGTGAGTTGCAGCTATAGTCGGAGTGGGGGGAACCCTAAAGAGATGAATGGCTATCAGTTAAGAAAATGCTGAAAAAAATCAAAACACATTCACAGCTTTAAATAGTACATGCATATTTAAAAGAAAAGCAACAACTACATTATATATCTTATATTTTCCAACTACATTATATATCTTACATTTTCAACAGGTATACTATGTGAGAAAAGTAAAATGAAAAATAACATTATATTTTTCTAAAACATAGTAAAATTGTACACAATGTATTTGCTTTGACTTGCATACGCATGGAGAAAATCTCGGATGTTATTATAATATATCTCAAGGCTAGGAGAGAATTACATGAACAAAGAAAGGGAGAGAGGAATCAGCAAAAGAAATAAAAATAAAAATTGCAAGAAAAAGCCTGCATTTCAAAATGAATGCCACAATCGCATTTGTTCCTTGCTATCCAAATTACATATATCTTTGTATATGTGTCTTCAAAAATCTGCTAGTCTCACTGTCTTATTCTTGTAAAAGACGTTTTAAAGATTAAAACAGAAATGAAGAAAACTAAAAGAAAAATTATAGAACTGAAAGCCACTAGATGTCAGTAAAATCCCCCCCAAATTATAAAAATATTCTTCTTAACTGCTGGAAAAAAAATCTTCATCTATAATCTCTAACTTACAGCATATGTGATTTGTACAATATTCAAATTAGATATATAGATTACTAGAAGACAAAGTTCCTTAAAAGACAAAGTCTTACTAAAAGATTTCTATCAATACATACAATCCCTATGTTTTGAGATATCTGTAATATTTCACATTGCTATTTAACTTATGGAATATGCTCTTCAAAACTTAAAATTCAGTTCATTTATATGAATTTATCTCATATTATGTATAAAATATCACAGCAATTTGAAACAATCATATTTATTGAGGTTTTTAGTCAAGTAGAACAAAATGCAAATCAAATGAAATGTCACAAATAAACCAGTGCCAGCTAAGCTGGTAGAACTTCAACCATCCAGAACTCAGCATTTCAAATCCAAATATACAAGCAAGAAAGTCATCATGCAGTTAAAATATGTGTCAGAAATGTTTTCATAGAAACTTAAACTGTACTCATTTCCAAAATCTCTTTGCCTTACTGTACCAATAGAGCTTAGGAATCTTACAATGAGGTTTATGGTTTCTAGTTGTTTCAATTCCTAGCTCAGAGATTAAGAGTATAAAATAACTATTTTATCAAGTCTCTGGAATCCTGAAGCTTAGAAATTTGACAAGGCATACGAGAGCTTCCATAGGGACAATTCAACTGTCTGCGTCCTGCTCCTGCTGACAGGAATCCTTAGTCTTCTCACATGGCTGGGGTTTCTCAGAGTTTGGCTGTGTTGGGTGATGGGATTTCTTAAATAAGGACCCACAGTACCACATGCAAGTGTTTCAGAAAACAAGGTGAAAGCTGCATCACCTTTTATAACTCAGTCTTGAAAGCTCACATAGCATGGCTTCAAATGGACATGCACACACATTACTTCTAGTATACACTGGCACTATGTCCAGTACATAAGCTAGCATCACTTCTAGTATTACTTCTTTGGTCAAAGCTGTCACAGGTCTTCCCAGATCTAAGGGAAGGTTGATCATAATCTCTACCTTTTGATAGGGAGAGGAAAGGTCATAGTGTATAAGAACATGTATGATGGGAAATAATGTGGGAGTGTGGAAAATCTGACACAATCCACCTTCCATCCACAACAGGCCCCAACTTTCCTATATGTAAAGCATACCACTCTGTCACCAAACCTGCAAAGTCTCACTTCACTACATTAAAACAAAGTCTTGGATCTCATCGTCTAACTCAGGTCCAGAGGCAGAGCAGGATTCCTGGTTGATCCTCAAGAACATTTCCTCTTGATATGAAGACCTGCAAAACAAAGTGGCAAGTAAGCCCACGAACATCCAACATATGATTTTGAGGCAAGTGTAGAATCATTTCCACATCGTCCTCAAAGGTAAAACAACTGAGAACCAGAAAGCACGTAGCAGTCACTGGTCCACGGATTGGCTCTACTCCCTGTGGACTGTGCTCCTTCCTATCGGCTCCTCTGTCTGAATTTTGGGTTGCATCCTCTATTTCTCCATCACGTTTGCATCTGAATAATCTGCTTCATGGCCAAGGGATTCAGATCCTGAAAGGCTTCTCTTCTTCTTTACTATGCTTGTTTCATAAGATGTGATACAATTCCTTTAAAAGTTTTTCTAAGTTTCCTCTAGCTCAATTCACAATCCATTCAGGTGAAGTTCACACACACACACACACACACACACACACACACACACACACAACCTCTAAAAAAAATCCTTCATTACCATGGGCTCACTCTTTAATAACCAGACACATGCCTTCAATCTCATTAAAAGCATTTTTGCCTATTTAAAAGGTCTCTGAGGAATCACCTTAGCTATTTCTAAGGTCTTAACAAAGGGTTTTACAGTCACACTCAAATCTCTGACCTAAAGGTGTTGTCCTATCAGAACCTTAGGATTCATCTTTTGCCTTAGAGCAAATTTTAAAATCAGAACACTTTGGAAATGCTAGGAACAAGAAGCATTTTCTTAAACCCAAAAAGTTTCTTGTTCTTTTATTCTTCCCAAGATTCTTCTTATAAAGTAAAAAAAAATAAGCTTAATTTTCTGTCATAAAAATAATATTTGGCACTTACAACATTTTACTTTGGAAATATCTTTTATTTCTTAGTTCACTTGTACATTTTCAATTCTCTATGATATGGTAGCAACAATTTTGCTAAATTTATTTTAATATGTATAATTAAAACAGTATAATTATGGATAGTACTGAATCCATAAATATACATATAATTAATATACCCCAATTAAGTCAAGAGATGAGAATATGTAAGCTCATTACTTCCAACAACATTTTCCTCAACTTCCTTAAAATCCTCAACGACAGTTTCATGAGTTGTTCATTTTTTTCTCTTCAAGAACTTTCTCTTCTGTCTACTGTTTCATCCAAAAACTATGATCGTACCTCACTTCTGGAACCCAAATATGTTCCAGTCATCTTTGTCTACATAACCACTTATTCCCAAACTTCATGATAAATGAGTATTATTATGCCCATGGATTCTGTAAGACAGAAACTCATGGAACATAATATTGTTGGTTTTCCTTAGCTCCATGATGTCTGAGCCTCCACAAGGACCCTAAAATGGCCATAAGCTGGATCTACAAAGAAAGGGGCCTTTATGCTACTTTCAAGGGCAAGCTATGTTTTTCACTGTCCCATGGTGACAGCATTTGATGTAATCCAGCAGGGGCTATTTTTCAAGTACCACTCTACCCAGGAAAAAAATAATACCAAACTCTCAACCAAGTGCTATGGGGAAGAACTAGCTATGTCCCTTCATTCTGCAAGTGTCTTAAGGTATCTGAAGAAAAGATGAGTAAAAATGAAAAGTAAATATAAAGGTGTATACGGTGTTGAGTACAAGGAAACAGGGAGTGTGAACAGTAAACCCTTTCAAAAGGGAAAAGCCTTAAAAATGCATGAGCATTCACATGCTCATTGAGAGATTTATCTTAGGGAAATAAGCAGAAGAAAGTGCTAAGGTGAATGTGACAAGATATTTTAGCAATTAGAAACAGTTCAGATGTCCAAATAAGAGTTAAGAATATCTAGTCAGAGTCCATTCATGTTAATGGAGATAGGAAGACAGTGCCATGATTTTACAGTATGATATACCCACTATATGTGTGTATGCTTATGTATGTGTAAGTGGATTCATGTACAAAACAAAGGGTCTATCTCCCATTGCTACCAATGACTGTCTCAGATGATGGGTACACACTGAGGATTACTTATTACATAAAGGAAGTCCTATCACCCCCATACTCCAGCACCTTATCTCACCAGCAGCATCACATAGAGATCAATGATTGAGAAGGAACTGTTCAATCTGAATTAGAAACAGTTTTACAAGTCACACTAAAATGACCTAAAACAGGGTAATGCAGTATTATGGCACACGTCAAGGCTGCATTTTGGTAGTTGAGGAAAATCTTAACCCACCACCACCAACAAAAAAAATTTCTACTTTGCATTCCTAAAGCTCTAGGTTCTGCTGGTTTAGTGTATGTGCTGGCAAACCAAGCACAATTCTGCTGAGAGCACTAAAGATCTTGATGCTCAAAGGAAGAATGCTTCTACAATGGAACCAAACGAAAGTTTTTTAGTGAACTAAATGCTGAAGCTAATGCCTGTCAGTTTTATGCCTGGGTTTTTTAAGGCATGAGTTTTTCATGCCATCAAACTAATAAAAGTAAAGTAAGATTGTATTGGCTGGAGTGCTGAGGAAACAGGATAGCTACCAAACAAGAGACCAGGAAATAATATGCACAAAAACTAAGTGATTGCCCATATTACATCCTTCATCAAAAAACTACGCGATTGTGGTGGCAGCAGAGGTGGTATTTGTTTTTGCTTTTATTTTTTTCTAGAGACTTAAAGGGGGACATAGAAAGGAAGGGAGGAAAGGTGAACAAATGGAATCATAGTATTTGTCTACACTACATGGAAAATGAACTATGTAACTTTTGGGCAGGGATGGGAGAGGGAATCTGGGGAAAAGTGAAGGAAGAGGTGGCATTGCCCAAAAAAGGAATGTACTAATTTCCTGACTTATCAAATGGTAACCTCTCTGGTACCACACCTTAAAAATAAATAAAAATTATATTTAAACAGAAACTAGGGACTCCTATTAGGGGCCATGAAAATGGGTAGGTTACTTAACAACTGCAAGAAACCTAAAAAGAATGTATGAGACTATTCACAGGCACTAGAAGTTACTCATGAGAAAATGACTATTTTGCCCACATCCTTTCCCCAGGAAAATTACATGGATTACAGTAATGGAGTTATAAGCCAAGCACAAAGCAGAATTTTTTAAAGGATGAAGAGATCAAAGTTTCTAGCTGTTAAGGTAGTTGGGATTTGGGTGCTCTAGTGAGGAGAGCCAGGGAGAATGAGACCCAAAAGCTTGAGTGGTAATTCCTCCTCAGGTCCTTCAACTTCTGGGCTGAAATCCACAGAGAAAGACTCTAGTTAGTGGGCAGTGTTAAGAAGCCATAAGGTGGGAGAAGATACTAGAGATGACAAGTGCTTAGGTTTTGTAGGTTGATCTTAGCTAGAGTGAAAGAACTGTGGAAAGCAAACTGATCATTCAACTGAGACCCCAGAAAGGTTATACTATAAAAATGGTGGCTGTCAAAGAGGTTCTAGTCTCAGCCATGTTCATCCATACACACACAGGGGTCATTAATGGCTATATGTGGCAGAGACAGGTGTTACTCATTGTGCAATATTCTGGACACTTTCAAAAAGTATTCTCAGCCATGCCCATCCATACCCACACAGGGGCCATTGATGGCTATATGATGACAAGGACGGATGTCACTCATTGTGCAATATTCTGGACACTTCAAAAAGTCATGCCTCACAAGATCTATTCCTGTTACACCAATGATGAATCCTCACAGGGGACAGATAACCAGACACATGGTGACAAATACATTACACCGAACTCATTTCGTACTGTAATTGACAAACTTTAATGAAATAATATGTATTTAGATGTCAGGTAACTTCCTTGACATAGCATATCTACCAGCTCCTTTAATCTAACAACTCACAGCTGTCTTACTTACATGAGATTTCATATAGATGTGCTTATGTTTATAAAAAGGTACAATAAAAAGTTCAAAGCAATGGAATCTACTAATCTTACCATATGTTGGTCTGCCAATCTATACAACAAATGAGGAAAGTAGCTATTAAATGCTCATGGAACTAGCTTATACATGAGGCTGGAGCTACCAACATTTAGAATACAATAGATACCCATAAACAACATCCAATATAATGTGCTATTGCAAATTGCCAGGACACATTAAGTCCTGAACCAAGTTACTGAGACTGTCTTTCTAACCTCAATGTGACCTACTCTAGCTCTAAAATTTTAGGGTCTATGGGAATCTAGGAACTGGTTAGTTACATGGATAAGGTCTAAGGATTTCACCAAAGGACATAAAATTTCTTCAACTTTGAAGCTATAATTGTTGCCTAATTCCTCTGACACTTCTCATTTGTGGATCAGCAGACAACTAAACTACTCACTGAAAGAGGGTCTTTATTCTCAGTGTCATCGGAAGTTAAAATTGCTTTAAATATTGGGATCTGAACAAACTATGCTTGGACTCAAAAAGATCCATTGGCTATCTTTGGTACTTTGTTCCTGATGACTCGGACATAGGCAACTGCAACAACCTAAAGGGTCAGTGCCTCAGGAATAACGGCCTGGTCTCCCCATGAGCAAGCAATCCACAATACCTCAAATGTTGACAAAGGTAGAGGAAACCTACGTGCAGAAGACAGGAGATGTAGAATATAAATTGCAACCTTGTAAAGGGGAGTCTCGTATTCTACCAACTCTTCCCTAATAAACTCTTATACTGATTGCAATCAGTCATCAAATTGACTCAAAGGCAGATTAGACTTCATTTGTTGGAAGGCAGATGTGAGTAGCTTGAGAAATGAATTAGACCAGATGCTACCAGAGTCTTAAAATCTCTCAATCTAACACTAATTTCAGTCTTCACTAATTTCAGTTTGGTACATGCGAACTCACTTTCTGGTGGTATTTCACCTCTAGCATGAGTAGTGTATCTCTCCATCTTCTATCTATGAGCCTTCTCTGATTCTATAAAACCTACTCCAATCTCTACAGGTGGATAAGTCTTGTGTGTATTCTTACAGTTCTTGGGTACTTGGCTCCCACTGTACCCAATGATCAACTCAACCATAGATAAGGAAGTTTGGTTTTTCTCCTCTATGCCATTCTCCTTAACTTAATTCATCCTGTTCAGTGTGTAACTGTATTTAAGATTTTGCCTCAAACTTTGTATTGTGTGAAATCCATACTGAGAGAGCATTGAAAAAGTTGTACAACCAGCATGCCACACATCCAAAACAAGCACATACACATTTATTTCTTTGATGTCCACAGGTGACTGGTTCCAGGACACAGATGTATACACACGCGTGCACGCACACACACACACACAACAAAATCTGAAATACTCAAGTCCCTTATATAAAATTGATACAGAATTTGAATATAACCTATGCACAATATATTAAATGCTAATACAATGTAAATGCTATATATTTGTGGTTCTTATTTGTCATTTTAAAGGTGATATACAGAGGGGAATAAATCACATAATGAGTGCATTTCTTTTTTAACAGTGTCCCCCTTTTCCCTCATTTCCCCCCCCCGTTTTCCCCTCCGATCCCCCTCACCTACAGGCTCATTTTCAACATAGTGTCTAGTGAGTATCACCCTTTGTCCCACTATTTCTGTGCTCTCCCTTCCCTTGCCCAAACAGATAAATGTACATACAAGACAAAAGGTACAAAAATCAAAAAAACAGTGCCAAAGGAGAGAAAAGAAGCAAAAATAACAAAAAAAATCATGTAATCATATGCCCACAGTAATTGAGCCTTTGTGATCCTAGAAATATTCCCCTTTGGTCTCACAGTATGAACGTCTAGAGTCCTGTTTAATTTATTATTTCCCAGTGTATTTTTTGTTCTTACCATCCAGTGTGTTTACTTGTAGATTTTTAGGCACATTCTAGTTACAACAAATGAGGGAAACCATGCAACCTATGTTTCTCTGGTTCTGGTTCACCATTCAACTTATGGAATCATCCCAAAAGGAGAGTCTGCACATGTCCAATAAGGTTCTAAATATATTTCTAATTCACAGTTGGTTGAATTTACAAATGTGGAACCCACAGACACAAAGGACCAATTGTAAGAGGATATGAGTAGGTTCCTCAACACAAACACTATGCCATTTTGCAAAAGGGACTGAATCATCATGAGATTTTGGTATCTCTAGAGAATAAACACTCATTTCAGCAGCAGACTCATATGTCTAGTCAGTGGATTTGGAATTTCTTCTGGCCATACCCAAAGATATGGTCAATGTGAATATGAAAATAAATCTACTTAAAGGCCAAGTCATGATCACATATTTAATGTTTTCACCAGTGCTGTGGACATGCATAACTTCAGTTAAGATTTAACCAACTTTTAAGCTGACATTCAGATAATGTTTTGGTTTACATGAGGCCCACATAGCAGACCACAATGTTACCTTACCAACCAGCTATGACATTATTCACAACAGCCAAGATATGGAACCAACCTCAGTATTTATAAATAGATGCATGGGTAAAGAATAGGCGGTACTTTAAACAGCAAATCTTGACATCTGCAAAACTAAGGATAAGCCTGGAGAACATTATACTCAGTGAAATAAACCAGACCCAGAAAGACAAATCTCAGTTGTATGGGGAATCTAAAACAGTCAATGTCACAGAAGCAGACACACCACAGTTGCTCTAGGCTCTGGAGATGTGAAATACTCTCTGCTATGAATTTCTACTCTCTGTACTACAATAGGATAAGAGTCCAGAGGAATCCCCTAAATATATTGCTCTTAGAAGAAATAAAAGTTCCAACAAGAGTGATGTGAAGGTAATATATCAACTTTGCTTGGCATTAATATGTTTTCTATAATTTCTCTTTTGTATGTTTGCTCAAGTTCCCTAGAAAATCATTACCACATATCTTTTAAGACACAGATTCAATTGAGACATTTTTGGCATGTCTTTTCAAGGTCCCTCAATGTAGAAAATTAGGCACACTCTTCTCTCTTATGTATCAACTTACACACACACGCACACCACACACACACACACACACACACACACACACACAGGCAGACACAAAAACCACACACTATACTAGAACCCACTCTTCATTATGTATTAATTTGTTTACACAAATATAATAGATATACCTTTAGGTATCTCATGTCTAATACAGTTACTAACATTATATCTGATGACTGAATGCACCTTAGAGGATAATGTGAAAATCCAATTATAAAGGAGGACAATTTAATAGGAATGAGAAGATATTTGAAGACAAGGATTAAACAGATATAAAAATGTGATATGGATAGTAATATAATAGTGGTAGCTCTAGTCAATAATGTATCACTTCATTGATTAATAGGAAATTATGAGGAAATGAAAAATTAGATTAAAACTATTACTTAAGATTGACATCAAGATGTTACAACATCATAGCCAAGGGAAATAATTAGTATAATCTTAAATATTCTTGTTATATTATAAAGTTCATTGCCAAGAAAGCTATTCTGAAATCTTCATACAGGAAGAAATTTAACTGAATGTTGAAAAGTTTTAAACAAGGTTGGGATGATTGCTATCTAAACTATAGACCAAATAAAGCTTAAAAGATTATTCACTTTAAAAATTCAGAAATTCTTTAAAAGTTAAAAATGAAGAAAGAAAACTTAGTAAGTCTACAGTTGGATTAAAACACAGTACTTTTAAAACAAGAGAAAACATGTAATGATGCTTTAAATCAAAACTACATTTGGTTTGGAGAAACTTTTAAATGAATTTAGTCATCACAGTAAACGCATGCCATGAATTTAAAAACATAAACATTGTATTAGCATCTTTCAACACCCACAAAAAATCAGACTTTACAGAATCATAAAGTATTTTATTATGAAAAGATTCTGACTCAAAAAGTCAATACATAAGAAAAAAGAATTTCACTTGACTATACACTAGTAAAATTGAAGAACATTTTAAAGTGGTATTAGAATTTGATACTCTTTGAGAAAAAAATCAGAAAAACATTAGTGGTATTAATTCAATATACTCAGAGGAAAAAAATTAAAAAATGAGAAAAAGTGAACACTGAAATTTAAATGAGCATATCACAGTGAACAGTTTAGAGTCTGAGGACATACACTGGTAATGCATAATCGCCCGTGTATGTGGGTGGGGGGAGGGTGTCAGTTCTGAGCCTTGAACTCGGGAGCTGGGCTCTGTCCCCAAGCTCTTTTGCTCTGGGCTAGTGCTCTATGGCTTTGGGTCAAAGCACCACTTCTGGTTTTTCTGGTGGTTAACTGGAGATAAGAGTCTCATGAACTTTCCTGCCCCAGCTAGCTTTGGAATTTGATCCTCAGGTCTCAGCCTCCTGAGCAGCTTAGATTACATGTGTAAGCCACCAGCATCTGGCTAATTTGTCCTTAATTGAAAGATTTGGATGCTCTACTTTAAATCAATTCAGATCTTTGAAAGATGCATGATGTGAACATATTCTCTAAAAGCCAATCATCTTAACCATTTTCCTAATGGAACATACCTTTTTCTTTTTTACCTGAGAATGATATTTATTAATTGAAATATGTAACACATTTCATTAAGAAACAAGGAGCAGAAGCTTAATGGTTAAGCAGTATCTACTGCTGGCCTGACCCTAAGCACTTTACATTTATTGTATTGTTAAAGTTTTAAAGAATAAGAGGAACAAAGAATTATTTGTAAAATAATCCCTATTTTACAGACAGACAGTAGATTAGGAAGCCAACCAAAGCACAGAGTTTTATTGAGTCCTCACCACATCCCTATATTTTGCTATGAACCTAGATGGATTATTCAGTCCTCTGGCCAGTCTCGCAAACCAACGTTCTGGTCCCTATTTTAAAGGATATGAAACTTGGACGGTCAGGAAGCTGCTATGTGGAGAAGCTGTTCCTAGTGATAGGCATAGTTATTCCTTCTTGATGATTCTGTCCAACTTGCAGATGAGAAAAGCATTGTAATCATACCTTTTTGTATACTGGTAAGCTATTTTACATGAGTTTAAAATACATTTTATATCTAGTGAAGTGAGGAGAAATGAAATTTCAAAGGCTTTAATTTAATAATACTAAACTAATATCTTTAAGTGTTCTGATTCCCAATTTTCCAAGCAAAAACATGTTACCAATATTTAAAAATAACTTACATCATATATTATATATTACTTATATTACATATATACCCTAATACAAATATGCTACATTTTGTTTAATTTTAAAATATTCTAAACCATACCATTACTATGTATCTTTCATGTTGTAAATTCAATGTAAGGAAATATTTGACATAATGTGAAAAACAATTAATGAACCTGTATTATTTGTTTGTTTTTAGTCATGGGGCTGAACTCAGGTCCTGGGGTCTGTCCCTGAGCTCTTTTGCTCAAAGCTAGCACTCTGCCACTTTGAGCCACAGGTCTACTTCCCAATGAACTTTTTAAAGCATAAAACTTAAATTATGAACCCTAAGATAAGGATTCAAATGTTTTTACTTTCTTGCAATTGTTTCTAACATATTTATAAGATGATTTCTTTGTTGCTTTCTATGTTCCTCCCTCATGGTATAACCCCTGTTTTTACTGTATTTGATGTTGGTATACTTTGTGGAGGAGAAGGGAAAAAAACGAATTGTTTAAACAGGGATACAGGTGGACCCATTTCAACAATGAGATGTACAAAAACTAACTCTACAACTTTGGTGGGGGAAGAGGGGGGGAGATGGGAAGGGATGGGAAGGGGAAACAAGAAACAAAGAAGGAGGCAACAATGCTTGATAAGAAATGTACTCATTACCTTGCCCATGTAATTGTAACCCCTCTGAATGGTATTCTCACAATAGAAAACAAACTTTTAAATTAAACAGCATTTATCTTAAAAGAGGGCAAACTAATTTTAATCATATTTTCAGCTAGTTTTGTCAAATAGCCAAAAAAAATCAATTAGGAAATAAGTAATATGAACATCTTTTAAAAGTCATTTTATACTATTCAAAATTTAAATGCTACAAATAAATTTTCTAGTTTGCCTATTCTATCATTTACAAACATAAAAGAAAATACTGGAACATGTAGATGAAATTTAAAAGAACTCTGAAAACCTAAATGCTGAGACCCTGCATGATGAGATAAGACTGGTATTTCACTACCCAGAAATGCTAGTACTACATAATCTTACTTTAGCACTCAAATTCACTTCAGTTAATTCAGATCGTTAATTCTACCACGTTCTGCACCAAAACAACAAAAACAAGAAAGTGCTCCCATTCTTCAATAGTCTTGAAGCTATACAGAGTAAATTAATTTTCCTATAGAAACACTTCATAAAGATGACAATCTTTCATTTCTTTGTTAGGGAGGGGAGGAAAAACAACAAGTATTCAGAGAATTCATATCAGAACAAAAGAGATGTTCTAAAATAGCTACAAGTCTGAGACTAATTTGTTATATAAATATATATGAAGTTTTCTAGAATTAATAAACCTTAAAACTCACCTTTACACTCCCATTATTTTTATAAACAACAGTTTTTCTGGAAATTAATTCCCAATCTCAGAAAGATGACAATATCAACATGTTCAATATAGACATACAGATAATGATACATTGATTTTTTTTGTTTTTGATTCGGTCGTGGGGCCTGAACTCTGGGCCTCGGCGCTGTCCCTCAGCTCTTCAGCTCAAGGCTAGCACTCTACCACTTGAGCCACAGTGCCACTTCCGGCTTTTTTTCCTGCTTATGTGGTGCTGAGTAATCTAACCCAGGGCTTCATGCATGCAAGGCAAGCGCTCTACCACTGAGCCACCTTCCCAGCCCAGATACACTGATTTTTATTTCACTTGATTTCTTAGGAATTTTCCAA
Organism: Dipodomys ordii; assembly: GCF_000151885.1. Taxonomy (NCBI): domain Eukaryota; kingdom Metazoa; phylum Chordata; class Mammalia; order Rodentia; family Heteromyidae; genus Dipodomys; species Dipodomys ordii. Next base: position 13,222,678 of record NW_012267236.1, read on the forward strand.
GCTTTTGTAATCACTCTTTAAATTCCCTAATATTGAGTTCTTCCAAACTATTGGGCTTACTGTGACTCAAGTATATTTATACACTTAATATTTTTGGAATCAAAACAGTCTTTGAATGCTTGATTGAGGTTTACTAGCAAAATAAATTCCAATTCACAAGTAAGTGCAATGACAAGATATGGCCTTCCCATCTCATGTTCTTAAATGTCATGAATTTTACAACTTGGGGTAGGGAGGTGGGAAGTAGAGAAAAATGAAAGAGGGGGTAACACTATTCCCAAAGAAATATAAATGTACTCATTACCTTACCTGTGTAACAGTAGCCCCTCTGTACATCACCTTTACAATCATTTTTTTAAGTTGTCCCAAATATAGGACAGTAATTACTAGAGGTAGGGCGGGTATGAGGTGAAACCGTGGATAAAGGAGGATGTATGTACTCAGTGCATGCTGTATGCACATCTGGAAATTCTTGCTGAACCCCTTTAATATGTACAAATTAATGCATGCTATTTAAAAATAATAAAAACTAACAACCTAAAATATCAAATCAAATTAAAAACGGATATAAGTATAAAAGTAAGAGAAAGAAAATACCATGGAATGAGCTACAGACAGGAAGGGTGGGATTAGGTTTCACCTCTCTTTTATACCTTTTTAATAAATATGAATAGGCACATATTTTCTAGGGAAAATAGTTAGCCAGTATTAATTCTCTGGGTAACAACTATGACCACAGATCCTGCTCTAAAAATTAGAAAGTGAAACAAATATTTTACTAGGAAAAACACTTTTAAAAACCCCAGAATAGTAAAATAGCCACTTTATTTGAAATCATGTATTTAAAAGGAAGTGATCAAACAAAATATTTTCTAGATACTTTAGGTTAGTCAACCACATTTCCCAAGTTATCTTACTGAAAGTAAAGCATCACATAGTTGGTCTAACATGGTCTCCAAGGGAAATAATCTAACGGTGTCTATTTCTTTAACTTACCACATTTATTTTAGATCTGGAGCATTTAAAACAAGGTAGGCATTACAAGGTCTTCTAGGTTTATTATTTCCAAACTAATTCATAAGCGATCTGAGTTTTCTTCTCCCTCTGCTGAAAAACAAAGAAAAATGGATGTTTTATAATTTTCAAAGTGTTTACTTGAAAGTTCCTGAAAATTGCAATATAAATCATAAAGAAAGAACAAAATATGGTATAAATTATAGTTATCCTGCATCATTACATATAACTAAAATTCTAGATCATTTAAAAATATATGTACATTTTATAAATAGATAGATAGATATAAATATATATATGTCCACGCATTAGATAGTACAGTGGTTACAGTCAGAAAAAATACAACCTATCCTTTATTTAGTTAGTACTGTGACTATCACTTAATCCTGTCTTCAGAATAAAAACCCAACCATGACTATAACCACTGTAGTGAATTATATGTATCACCCTAAGAACTCCAGATTCCTCCATAGCCTTACCAGAAATTGTTTCAATTTAATCCTTTGCATCAAATAAAACAATAACTTGTTTTAACTATTTCACAAAAATACATTTCAAAACAAATACAGTAACTATCAGGATACTTTAAAATATTCTGAAGAGTTAGTGAGCACTTACTGTACACCAAGTACTTTTGAAAATCCTGGATGTGTTTTAACTTAATCCTCACAACTTTCCCATGGGATTGTGATTGCTGTTATCTTCATTTTATAGACAAAAGACAAGAGGACAGAGAAGTTATAAATCTTGCCCAAGGCTTTACAATTTATGAAGTAATTATGCAACCTCAAGGAACTGGGACACAAGGCCATATCTGAAGTAGTATCCAAAGCAAATGATTCACAAATCTGCACTGCTCACTCATGTGTGCATTCTTAAGATTAAGTCTGCCATTTTCCATATATAACCTCAAGTGTAAAATGTCAAATGAATCTCTTCCCTAAAACCAGATGTCATTCCAGATTTCTTTCATAGATGTCTTCCAGTTTAACAACTAGCCATCTAATCTATGCACAAACCATCAGTAAGCATTACCTCATTACCAAAGGATAACCAGATTCTTCTGTGGACTTTTTCACCCTGAAAGGTTATTACGGTTTTGTTTCATAGTTATCTATTGAAAAAATACCCAGGCAAGAACAAGTATGCAGGCAAGAGACCATAAAGAAATGTACTCATTACCTGACTTATATAACTCTAATCTCTCTGTACATCACCTTTACAATTACAATAAAGAATAAAAATTTTAAAAAAGAAAAAGAGTAAAAATAAAATCACTTACCTTGACTATTTAAATAGTGAATGCAAAAGTACACTGAAACTAGGAAAAAGTAAGCAGCCTCTTTCCTAAACATAAGGCAACTTTTTCTGCCCATGGAACAATACTTGACCAGAACTGAAAAAACATCTTTAAATGGGTAGGCCATTTCTCACATGATGATAGTTTTACTAGTGTATTTACTCTGAATTAAGTTTGGCATAGAATTCCTGTGGCTGATTTTAAGTAAGTGAACTTTTAAGTAAGCAAATTCCAAACTCGTTAGTGATAGATTAAGGGTTTTCTTACATACTTCCTCTTGCACAATAATTCAGAGAGATCCCCATAGTACGCTCTGGGGCTGCGGTTCTCAATTCTGGCTGGCTGTATATGAGAATTAACCAAGGAACATACAAATCCCCATGACAATGCTATAGCCCCTGATCCATTAAAAGAAAGTCTTTTCAAGAGAGATTCTGGTATCAGAAATTTTTTTCCCCAAGTTTCCTTTGTTTATTACAATCCAAAGCCAAAGTTGAGACTGTGTAGGGCTCTTTTTCAGTACTTAATGATTAATAGGCAAGAAAAGTTTTGAGATTTGGTGTCTTCAACCAAAAGAAACAACTGAAGTCATTCTGTTCTAGAATCCATATTTGCGGGCAATACTGATAGCAACAGAAGAGACATCAATTGCTCTTGGAAGAACTGTATAGGTCATAGGAGCTAGGTAGTAAACAAAATTAAACTAGTTTTGGGTTGTTTTTGAGGGGCTTGCTTTGTTTAAAAGCTATGTAGCAAGTATATGAATATACTTGTAGTCCCCAAGATTATGCTTCTTATGGTTGTCTCAAAGTTATTTCCTGGAATGGGACTTTTTTTTTAGTTTTGGAAATATAATTTAATAATTTGTTCTCTGGCTGCTTTTACAATAGCTACTACTACTTGAAGTCATTTAGTGATTCATTGTGTGCTAAGAGCACTAAGAGATCAGAAAGGACAAAAGAGTTTATATTCTTCTCCTCAAGTAATCTAACTACTCTTTTAAAGTCAGGAGAATAAAAGCAAACAGAGATATCTGAGGTAATCTTCAGTTCCTTACTTAACACCTTTATATTCTTAGACAAAGAGAGTTAATTTCACTGAGCCTTAACAACAAAGGGGTGATAAGACACTTGAGGGAGAATGCTTTTTCCTCATTCCTGATGCTTCTTTCCACTCCTAGATCATCACTCCTGGTCTTTCTGCTGCTTTACTTAGGCTTTCAGGAACAAGGCAATGTCCTGCAGTACCATTTGGAAGGAGAAGTGTACACACTTGACTAGTCTCTCCTGTCTTGCTTTCTTTTTGAGGAAAAGACAAGCTGTTTTACATGAGTACCCTCATCTGAAGACCATATTTTCTGTGCCTCTATGGTTAGTCTAAATCATTCTTCAACTTTATACTGGCAAGCCCATTTGACCATGAATATAAACCATATTCTTCAATACCATGTTGACTTTTGCTCTCTGAGAGTCTTTACCCTTCTCATGCTCTCTAAAGTGATCAAGAATCCAAAGTGGGGATTATTAAGTTTCACTTACTATCAACCTACTTTATAGAATGTGGTAAGGATTAAATGAGTGATAATGCACTCTCATCATAGTGAACAGAACATAGCAATCACTCAAACACAGTAGCTGCCTCTCTCACAACCATAATCACTACTATATGATGAAAGATTCAAAAGTTAGAAGAAATAAGAGATAGTTTTAAAATATTTATCAGTTCCCTATAAAAACATAAATAAGAATTAAAGTAAAATACTTTCTAGTACTACATCAATAAAAACATGACATCTTCACACTTCACAGAGTAAAGTCTGTTATGTTTCTAGTTATAATATGAAACAAACATTATTTATGAAATCAGAACAAGCAATCATTAAAAAGAACATAGCCTACAAAATCCACAAGAATGAATCCATACAATAAATTAATATACACATAAGCAGAATCAGACAATCCTATAGTATATAAAATGTAAATGTTTTAACAATATTTTAGAACAGTTTGATGTCTAACAGAAACTAAGCTATAGTTTATAAATTTTAACTAGCTGAACAATATGCTAGCAGCATACTGGAAAAAAAACAACAGATATATTTCATGTAATAGAAAATTGATTCTTCTGAATGAATCCAGGAAGCTAACTAATCATATCAAGACTTATCTGCCTGAAGTTTAGAGACCTCAAAAATGTTGTGAAAGTCAGAACTATTTGTAAACCGTCATGAGCATGTGTACGTGTGTGTGTTTAAAATCCTCCACAACATTCTGAAAAGTTCAATATTCAAAAAGAATACAGACTAGAGGTGGGACACAATGGGTAGAGCATACGGCTCTAAGTTCAAATCCCAATTCTGCCAATAAGAAGAAGAAAAAGGTAAAAATCATAAAACAGCATCCAAATGATCCAAATGATCACTCCTAGTTTATCTACTTATTCAGATTTTCTAGTAAGCTTTCTTGCAATATGACTTTTCTAATTTGGACAACTTCAGCATATGAAAAACAGAAAATCAAAATCAGAATCTACAGAAATGACTTTTGAAAATGGCTATTGCATAGCCATGAGATAAATCTGATCAAAGTACATTCTGTGTACTTTGTAAATACCAATGAAACTACTTTATGCTGATAAAAATATTTTAAGAAAATAGCTACTTGCCTTTTGAGTTTCTTGACAGAATGTCTTCACTAATATCCAATGCTTTTATTCCAGGTTTTAAGTTTGTGTTATTTTTCTGTAATCCTTCAGAGGATGCTTTTTCAAAATGGTTTTCAAAATGGCAGATGTTATTCTTCAAGTGATTAGGCAGTTCCCAGAATGAATCTGCTTCACATGTATCGGATATAATGATTCCTTGGCCATTATGGTTCCTACTATCAACTTTATTTCTCAATGTTAAATTTCTAGAATGCAACTTTTGGCTAGTATGCCTTCTACTTAAGATGCTCTTAAAGACATCTTTCCTCTTAGTAGGTATCTTTTTCAGCTTTTGTGTCTTACCGCTACAATTTTTATCTTCTTTGTGACAATTCTGACCCAAAAATGGGCAAATAGGCTTCATCTGAGGTTTGTATTGGATCTTAGTAGATTCAGTCATGGTAGCTCCAAGATGAGCTGAAGCCTTAGAATACATTGCAAGCCTAGCTGCAACTAATATATCTGCCAAACTGCTTTTCTCCTGAAGCACATCTACCTTCAGCTTTGTTTCAGAGCCACACTCCCTAAGCTGAAAAACCAAGCCTTGTTTGCTTAGAAATTCCTGAAAGAAACTTGTGACTTCTTCATTCCAGTGTTCCCCTGCAGCAGGCACAACACCATCCAAGAAGCACGGGTAACTTAGCCTTGGCAAATTCAAAAGCTCCTCTGGAGCAACTTTAAGATTATTTATATCTGAATAAGGTATATAAAGAGAAAATCCATAGTCAATCAACACAAGAAGCAAACACCCAGAAGAGACTCCAGAGATTTCTGCTCTGTTCCATTGATCTTCCGATTCATATTTGAACAAACAACTCGAACCAGGAATTAGAAGCTCTTTGGGTAGAGTTTGTAAGGTGTCTGGAAGATCTGAAAGCAACATAAAGACATGTTTCATTGCATCAAAGGAATCTTCAAACTGAACACTGAAGTCCCAAGGATCACAGACAGCAGTGGCGATCCCAGAGTACCGCCTACCATCCAGGAGCGGTGCTCGAGGAAACGACCTTAGTGTGCAAGGCGACAAGAGAGTCTGTGATTGGGCTTTGATAATACCTCCTGAAGACTGAACTTTACTTTCTCTAACTTGAACTATATTCAGCCTTAAATACTCCATAAGTAATATGCCATTTACCAAAATTTCAACTTCCCAAGCAGGGTCCAAGTATTTCAGGAAAAGGATGTTGACTTCCAAGTGAGCAAATAAGCACAGAGTGAACGGAAAGGGCGTCTTTCTGGAATTTTCAAACCAAATCCACTTACAAGGCACAGCTTGTCTTGGAATATTTCTAATTTCATTGCTAAGTACCTTGGTATTGCTTGAAGGCACCACTTCATACCTACCATGATCTACTAAGAAAACAAGCACTTTCTCATCAACACATTTCTTTTCTACTTTGGACCGGTACCACTTGTAAGTTTTGTTAGACTTCGCCAAGCATTCTAAGCCTTTTTCAATGTCCTCCCTTGATAAGAAAGAGGGCTGCTTTTCTTCTTTAGTAATTAACCCTGTTAAGTCAGATAAAATTTTATTATTTTTGGATAACTTTACATAAAATCTGCCACTCTTGGAAACATAAAGTACTTCAGCTTTTTCAAGCTGGCCGGGCTTAAACATTTCAGAAGGAATTTTAACCAGCTGTTGGCAGGATGGCTGAAGGAGCAAAGAACTTCCATAATGGTTTGATGGGGCCTTCACAGCATGATAATCAGTAGAGCTAACCTTCTGAGAGTGAACACGAGGAGCCTGTGATACTGTCTTCTGTAGTTTTGAGCAGGCTGTCCATTTCAGTAGTTCATTAGTGACACATTTCCCATCACAAATTATATTTACCTCCCATTTGTGACCACATTTCCTCAAAAACTCACAAGAAACTATTCTGTGCCCTATTCTGGAGGCAAAATAACCCACAGTTTCACCATCCCATATCTCCTCAGACTCATGCCACTTCACTCCACTAAGAAAAGAATGGATTCCTTGCTGAGGAACAGTTAAGAATTCTCTTGTGATTTCATAAATATCAGCTATGTTCATTACTGCAGTATGACCATAGTCAAAAAGTTCTACTTCAAAAGAATTCCTTGGCAAAATTTTCTTAATAACTGCCCTGTAAATGGCACTGTCGCCAGAGTTTTCTACAATTACAAGATCACCCACCAGAGGTTCCTTCAGGCATGGCTTCTTCACTCGATCTGCTCTTCTTCCATTCAGAGCATCTTCAAGTCTGGTGATGACATTTTCATTCTCAGTAAGCTGAATATGGAAACTTGCGGGATGACTGATATTGGAAATATACCCTTTAACCTGGGCATCCAAGGGAACATGGAGCTGAGGAAGGTCTTTGATCTGTGGTCTCATGAACTTACATGGGCTTTTGGAGGCTGCTGGATTTAAACCTCTGTTAAATGACAATGATAGGACCTTTCCTGCCTTTGGGCCCACAGCATTTTCCTCAGGAATATGGACTGAGCCAGAGATGGGTTTTGCACCTTTAATTTTAGGCCTATCATGAAATGACTTCTTCACTTTGTGTTTTGATACAGGCTCGATTTTATGACAAAGAGGTGGATTCCCAAGGCTGGCATATATACTTTTGGAATGCATTAACTGATCCATTTGATTTTTGTGACTTGTTACTGGATTGGATTTATTTATCATATTACGGTGATGAGTTTTTTCTATTTTGCCATTCAAAGAAGAGGCAAGTCTCTTGTTCTCACTTAACTTACTGCTCTCTTTCACACACTGTGCTGGGTCAGGATGTTGTTTTCCATAAGCATTAAGTAACATTTTAATTGTCTGATTTATATGTTGATATTCATCATATAATTCTACACCAAACTGGCCATCTGATTCCTTGGATGATATTACAGCTTTTAGTTGTTTCCCCAAAACATTATCTTCAAACCAGCTACTGATCTCTGCTGGGATATCTGTATCTCTAAGATCTGACAAGAAACATTGAATAGCTTGCATTGGTGTAAACAGTAACTCTGGAAACTGATTAGAAATGGCCCTCAACATGTTTTTTTCTACTAATTGATTATTTCCAAAGTCCACAAAATAAACAAGAAGGTCAGATGATGATTCTGTTGGTTTTGCTAAAGCTCTATATGAGAGACCATCTCCTACATATTTTGAGATGCACAATCTCATTTGAGCAGAATCATACTTTGGACAATTTTTGAGGCTAATCAACTCTGCAATTTTTTTCTCTAGCATCTCTAGATCTTTACTATTTCTACTAAGCTGGCAATAAAAATTTTGGGGACTATATACATGAGATATATATACCTCTTCTTCACTTCCAACTTTTATATTAAAAGAAGAATAATAGTAGCTATAAAAAGTAACTGATAATGGGAGAGGCTTTGATAGCATGCTATATGGTGTGGAGCCATAATTAATTTTAAATATTTTTGCACTAGGAAATGATGATTGTAAATCCACCAAATTATATAAACAGTTAGGCTGAATAAGAACTAGGGCATATATGAAACAAGTCAATAACCCTCTAGATAAAGAAATGAAATTTCCAAAGTCTCTGTATGCTTCTTTTGTCCAATCAAATAATTTACAACTTGTGGGCTCCACTGAATGGTTAAGACAACATCTGAAGGCTTGGGCTTCCAAATAAAGAAAACGTGGATTAATAGCACAGAGATCTTTAATTAAAACTCTTCCTTGGTAACCATAGTCAACAAATACTATGTCAGCTTCTTTTTTTGATACATGACTCAAAACAGCAGCTCTATACCACTTCCCATCTTTGGAATACTTAGCAACACAAGCAATCTGCCCAGTCTCATAGGGGTCAGAATGAGTGCTATAATAATCTTGAATTTGTTCCATTAGAAATTGTAATTCTTCTAACTTACATTGGAGCTGGCATGAAAAGTCAAGTGGGCCATAATAATAAGAACATTTGACCTCAAGAACTGTTCCTGGCTTAAACATACATTCTTTATAATGCTGTGATAAGGCAGGAGTGATCAAGGGAAAAGGACTTTTTAAACTTGGATACTTGTACAAAGATGAGTGATTTTCTTCCAGCTTCTTTGATGGGTAGTTTGTAGGTTTAGATTTTTCAAGAAGAGAAGATAGGACTCTTTTAATGTTAACTTTGTTTTTAGGTTTTGAATGTAACACTGAACATGCGCTGACAGACTTTGGGAAACACTCTGGTTCCACATCCCAGTATTCTGCATATCCGGCTTGTAACATAAGAGAGATGACATCAATATTTTCTGAGTCTTCAAGACTCTGAATATTCACCATGTACTTGTCGTCTTTCTTTGCTATAACCTGGAGCAAAATTGCTTTGTTCAAAACAATTCTTTTAAAATAATCAACTGCCGCCTTTACCCATAAATCTTCCACAGGAAATAGATGTGCATGTGAACAGCACACAGCTAAGGCAGGAAGCTCACAGAACTCAGGAAGCAAAATTTTTACATCAAAAAATGGGACGGAATCAGTATTTCCATAATCCAAAAAATAAACAGTAATCTTATGACCATTAACTTCAGTGATGACAGCTCGGTAGAAACATCTGTCCTTGCTATATCGGGCACAACAGAATAATCCAGGTTCAGGATTTCTTAAAACCAACTCATCATTTTCACACAGACCATAATACTTGTTTATGTTTTTCATTATATGTTGAAAATCATTCTGATAGTTATTAAGGCGTACCCAGAAATTTGATGGATTTAGGACATATGCAACAAAAGCTATGTAGGCTGCTTCTATCTCAATTTCAACAGTTTCAATAGGAAGGCCTACTTTTAAAATGTCATTTTTATCTAGACAATCTATCAGCTGCTCATCATTTCCAATAACACCATCAACTGCAAAGCTGTTTACGACAGAAACACTTGTCTCATTCAAGATGTTGGAGATTTCTGAATCAGACGCTGAGCAACACGCTTGTATGCCTAGAGTCTTCAGCAGACTCTCAGAATTAATTGAAGATTCCTGAGTTTGTAATGTCACGTAATACAAATGCTCATCCTTACTGAAAGAATCAATGTGTGCATATACAATCTGTCCTAATAAGGCTTGCTTGAATACATTCAGTTGAAGTTTTCTAGCATCTCTGTCTGGACTGTGTAAATATGTTAGAGAACACGGAAATGAAAACAATGGTACTAAAATAAAATCCTGTTTCAGTTTCTTTACAAGAATAGAGGGTACAGCCTCAGTACTGCCATAATCCATAAACCAAATTTTTATGTGATTATTGGGCAGGAGCTCCTGAAGAATTCCTCTGTGCCACTGTCCATTTCTCCGTTTAGCAACACAGAGTAGTCCAAAATTATCACAAGTGGGATTAGTGTCTTCACTGATGGTATCATAATGCAAATTCATACACACTGTCAAGTTTTCTAGCTCTGGGATCCATTTAATTAACTGACAATAAAATTTACCTGGGCTCAATGCAGATGATACCTTTATACTTTCAAAACTTCCTACTGACAAAGATGGCTCTAAATTATCTAAAACATGTTGGATGTCGAGTAAAGAATTGTTATTACTTAGTGACAATACAGATCCTTTATGCTGTAGTAAGTCTGGCATTTTTTTATGGAATCCTTTTAACATTTCTACAATAAGATGAAATGAATCTCCATCAATAAATCTTCCTAATTGTAATTCAAGGGCCCCAGATATAATTTTTGGCACTTCAAGAAGCAGCATTTGCAGAGGCAAAATACCTTGTACATAACCTTTCAGTTGTACTCCTACCAGTGATTTGAAATAATTCAAAGCCTTAGGAGACCACTTGTCCCCAACTGGAAGGATGTTAGCAAAATAACCACACACTACTCGTGGTGGTAGCTCAAATAAATTTTCACAGGCTGAAGCAACATGAGTACTATCAACTCTCAGCTCTTCACCACGATCTATGAGGAGTACCTTATAGAGTTCGTTTTCCTTTTCCACAACTCTTCCTCTGTGCCATTCTCCAGTTACTCTTTCTTCCACCAAACAAAATTCATCAATGTCCACATTATTTTTCAGTTTTGAAATATGCTGTATTTCCTTCTGCAATATGTGGTAGTCAAACTGACATTCACTGTTATAGCTGCCTTGAAATTTCACCAGAATATCCTTAGGAATACATTCAATATGTGATACTGTCACATCCACATCTAAAAATGTTGGTAAGAACGATGTAGAATTCATTTTCTAAAAAGGGAAATAAACAATAATTAACTTCTGGAACAGATGGATGACAAAACTAAACATAATTAATGTTATATAAATTTTGTGTATACATTTTTAAAATAACTGTTTCCATCAAAGTAAAAATGTTCATGAAAACTGTGTACACTACACAAGACATTGGTAAGATAAACAATATTATGTTCACTGCTTTCTATATGTTAGACAATTTTATTGAAATAACAAGGTGTGTGTGTGTGTGTGTGTGTGTGTGTGTGTGTGTGTGTTTATGTGTGTGTACCGGTATGAATAATAGGAATAACCTTTATTTTCCAAAAAACTAAACAAATTTCTACTCAGTGTTACATGTGGAATTATAGAAGGAGCTAAATAGGCTCACTAAGGACCTTTTTTTAGGTGAACTTCTCAGAAAAATTCATAATTCAATGGGGTAAATGAAAAGAAACAAGAGCAGGTGGCACACCAACCAACAAGGGAACACACAGTTTACATTCTCTGCCCAGTGTTCATTAGGAGTATTTAGACCCTAGCAACATCATTAGGCAACCCCAGGGTACTTCTTTGATTAAGAACAAAAGGGAAAGGACTGGGTAGCAGTAAAGGAAGCAAAGATGGGAAAGACACTGAAGCAAGTTAGGTATAATCCAGGTCTTGTGTGACAGATCACCCATTGCAACAATGAGATGTACAAGATGTTATGTCAAAAAACAAATTTTAAAACTTTGGCGTGAGGGGAGGAGGGGGAAGGGGGGACACGGGAATTGATGGGAAGGGGAAACAAAGGAGGAGGCAACAATACTTGATAAGAAATGTACTCATTACTTTGCCCATGTAATTGTAAGCCCTCTGTATGGTATTTTCACAAGAAAAAAAAGACACTCCTTTGATTTGTTTCTATGCTAACCTCCAGATCAAAGGAATCTAAAAATGGCTGATGATCTATTGCAGGCTTGGTGTGTGGTTAAGAGAGGTAAATAGATCATGAGGACCTTGACTTCATCAACCATTAAAAAGATGCATGCCATGGTTCTTTTTCTCCTTTCTGCCAGCAGACAGGCATGAGGTAATTGTCCTCTATCAGGCCTTTTCCTTATGATTTTCTACCTCACCAGATGTCCAGAAACAATAGCTGACCACAAATTGTAACCTTCAAAACTGTGAATGAAAATAAATGCTTTCTATTTTCAGGTTACTGATGTCAGATATTTTGTCATAGCCATGAATATCTGACTATTGTTTCACACCCAATTTCAGACACAACTTGCTACCTACTATGATAAAATGAAACTCAACTCCTCCTTGACTGAATCAACAGTTGAGAATCATCAGCTTCTCTTTTATAAGGATTAGATAGAAAGGATGATGGGTCATAGGGAAAACAGAAAGGAGCCACTTATAAGGAACCATTTTTTTCCACTAGGAAAAAAATACATTGCAAGAAATAGTAAAAAAATCTTTTTCCAAAGATCTGATTCTTATTCTCAGAAACATCAAAGGAGGATTATATATATTTTATATGACAAAGGCAGCTAACAACTGAGATTAGGAAGACCTGCACAATCATGAGATATATAAAAGCATAATGAGGGAAAGTAAGCCTCAAATAAAGATAAATAGAAGAAAATTTCAACAGAACATCCAAAACCTCAGGGAAAATGGATAAAAGGATGATCAAGAAGCATGGAAGACAGGAATATAATATCTTCCCAAAGTATAAGAGTTATCCCAGAAAAAAAGATCAAATAACAGAACAAGATTCTTGGTCTTAAGACTCAAATCCACAAACGGAAACAGAATACTTAAAACCTAGGAAAAGATAAGATTTCAGAATATCTGGGTATGGCTTTATTTCCTCCTCAGCAATTAATTTTGTGTCATGACCATCTAGAGAGATCCTTGGCTATACTTACTTGATCCTAGAGTCTCTAGAAATAAAATCAATATGCAATACCCTAAGAGCTTAATTTGGAAAAAGCAAAAAGCTTCTGGACATAAAAGGCTTTCTTAAGCTTTAACTATGTAGTCACAGGTCATCACTTAATTCTGCTTTCTAAACCTGTAATTCATTCCCTCATGGCAAAACCAAGCACCCCATAGGCTCTAACACTAGACACCTAGACCTTTCTTTTGCTTTCCTGTGACTTCTTTTTTAAATCATTTAAAAATATGTTTAAATAGTTGTTAAAAGGGGTTTTGATTCACCTAAAACTGTCTTCTGGTATTCAACTACACATTTTTGGCCATTCACCTCTGTAAATGGAAAAGGAAAAAAATACATAAATCATTCAGGAACTATGCTATACTTTATCAGGTATTAAAAATAAACAGATGGGTCTGGAAGGACTCTTTTATTAATTTGTGACTATTAAACACAGCTTAAGCCTTAGAAAATACAAAAGCCTGAGGAAGTTTTATGAACAGATTATTCAGTCAGAAATTTTCTCCTTCATATTGCGACTATTCCCCCTTTAAAGAATACAACTGGCCTATTTGGGGTGAGGGAGGGGACATCACATCAGAGGTGCAAAGTCTGAGATTGGTTTGTTCATGGCTCTCAACTTAATAAAGTGATATCCTGCAATCCATTATGAGGCAGTACCAAGAGAGGCCTTGCCTGAGAATTAGAAGAAATCTTTACAGTAGATAAACATCTACACTGATGGAAGAAGAAATTGATTTCGATAAAGATATATGCAAATTAATGACATTTAACGTTTACTCCAAGACATAGGAGTTCAGATTGTTTGTTTCGATGGTTTTGCTTTTATTTTTGTGGTAATGAGTATTTGACTTGGGACCCTCGGCTTGCTAGGTAAGGTGCTCTATCACTTGAGCCATGCCACTAGCCTCTTCTCAAATTGGTTATTTTCAAGGTACGGTCTTAATATCTGGGACATGCTGAGATATAATCTTCTTCCTGGAGCCTTCTCTATGTCTCTAGGTATAGCAAGCATACCCAGCCTCTGGTTGAATAGACTCTCTCAACCTTTTTTATGTCCAGGCTGGCTTTAAATCATAATGCTCGGATCTCTGCCTCCCAAGTAGGATTACAGCTTGAGCCACAATATTCAGTAGGAATACAGGGGCTCTGAAGGAGAAAGACAGGAAGATAAATTACAAAGAAGTCTGAGGAGAGGTTTGTGGATGCTCACCAAAGAGCTTTAATACGGAAAAATGTATTAAACAGATAAAAAGAATAATCAACTCTGTAGACGTCAATCTACCTCCTACCACAGCAATGCCTCCTCAATAGGATCAAGAACATTCCGTGTGTCATGATTAAGCCCCTGAGTATATATCCAAAGACCAATTATAATTCAGAGTAAATGCAGAACAAAATAAATAATGTCTGACAATTGTTTTAGACAACTAATGAACACTATCATTTTAAGACATAAAATTACAATGATCTAGATCCAACTGTTAGTATTATATTCCTTCAAACATTACTATGCTGTAGAAAGTACTAGCTTTATGTACCTAAGATTCAGACTGGACACTGCCATTAATTTAGAATTACCTGTATGAAATTTGGCAGGTAGTTTCCCTTAGAATCAAACTTTAAATTAAAGCCATTGTCATGAACAAGAGCTAACAGAGCTTTGTTGCATAATTTGCCTTATTATGTTGGGTAGCACAGTTCTAGAAATATCTAGCTGAGACATATGCAACAAACTACCAACTGCTACAATTGGACAAGATTCAACATAGATTCAGATTCAAAGATGGGAGAGTCACCGCTTAAATAATCAATGAGTAAATCCAATGGAATTAATTGTGCTCTTTTCTGCTTTAATTTTTAAAGACAAATGTTAAAAATTAAATACATGAAGGCCCTTATGTAGCAGAACCTCAAAGATTCTAACAAGGGTCTGGAGGGCTCCAAAGAGGCACACAATCCCACCAAAGGTTCTCATACAGCAGGGCCCTGTGGACTGCACTGAGGTCCCAAGGCTCCTGAGCATATCATAACTCTATCATAGACCCAAGGCCCCAACATAGCATGCCTGCTGCACAAAACTAAACATAGCAAAGATAGCTTAATACAATCTCTCAGACATACTGAGCAATTCTACCAGAGACAGCCACACCTAGGATATTGTGGCAGTGAGCACCTTAACGATAGGATGGGAAGCACAGCACAGCGGCATCTTCTGAACTGCAGGTGCAGACTATAATAGATTAGCACAGAAATTTGTCTTTGCTTCTATATTCACATAGATATGGGAGAAGTAACTGGAGTTAGGCTTCATCAAGGAATGCTGCAATCTCAAGGCTGGGGTCTATGAATACAATCACTCTTAGAGCCAGGCTTCCTTTCACTGAACATAGAGGACTATATGCATCATATTCAGCACTGAAGTTGAATATCTGACTACTGAGATACATTCCCCAAGTCCAGAGAAGAAAACAGGACACAAATGTAGAGAAGTAGGGTGGGTGAATGCAGTCACAACATTCCATGTACACACGTGAATTGAGAATCAGGTCAATTGAGATAGGAGGTATTGGGAGATGGGGGAAAAGCACATGAATGGAAAGGTGGAACAGGAAAAATACGTTCAAATTCATTGTTACTGGAGGAATACAAAATTAAATCATATCAGAGTAACCCTACATGTCCACTAGAATGGTTGCATGTAAAAAGTAGTCTTCCCAAGTACATAACATATTTAGTAGTACTGAAAATGTCAGGCAGAAGATGGACAAATAAAATGGTATTACTACTTAGGAAAACAGTTTGACTATTCCTTCCCTTTCTTGTGATAATTTCTTTAAACATCAAATCTGTATACTCCATATGACCAACCCAGTCTACTTTTAGGCATTTACATACAAGAAACAAAATGTTCATCTACACAAAAACTTGTAAGAGGCTGTACATAACAGGCTTATAGTCAGAAACTTGAAAAAATTCCCAAATATCGTTCCATATAATAAACAACAAAAACATATTTATTTGAATAGTTGAAATTTGTTTTTCTATAACAACAAAATATAAATGTACACAACATGAATGAGTCTCAACATATGCTTACTGAAAGTGGCAGAGAGAAAGTCAAGTTGGTAGGATTCCATTTATATAAAATTCTAAAATAAAACGTAATCTATAGTGACAGAAAGCAGATATATCAGTGGTTGCCTAAGGAGGAGGGGCATGTAGGATGGTGTAGGCTTAACAAAAACTTGGGAGGAGGGTGGGATAATGAAAGTGTTTATTGTCTTGACTGTAATAGTTTCATAGGTCTGATACATAGTCAAGTTTTATTACATTTTCTACACTTCAAATATGTACAATTTGCTGAGCCTCAATTAATTCTTCAGTAAAGCTGTAAAACACACAAGCTGAGTGTTAATGCAGGGACAGCAAGAAATTACAGATCATCTGTTATATTCCTTGTAATTACTAATAAAAAGACTAAGTTAAATATATTTTTATGACTCATGAAGAGGCATTAGGAACTCAGACTGGAGGTTGCTGCCTGAACAATATATACAGCATACCAAAATCTTTGCACACAGACAGAGAAGGATGGGAGGACTACACAGTGCGCAGATACATTAAGATAGGGATCTAGAAAAACAGAAGGGGATTTTCCCTCTTTTGTTAGCTCCAGTGCTACAAAGGTCTTCCCTTATTTTTATAATTCCCCAAAGGGAACTGAATGCTTATTGACACTTTAGTAAACATACATCTACTTCATCCTCAACGTGAATTCAACGTTAATTTTTTTTTAAATGTGCAAAGTGTTCGAATTGAGTAACTCATCCAGAACAATTTTCTTTGCAACTGTGCCTCCTATTCTGAAGCTGTCTTCTGGAAGGACCCACCCCTAAGAGCAGGACCCCTGGCTCTGTCTCCTGGCCGCAGCCCAAGCGCAGGCTGGGCCTCAGCCAGCCCGACTGACTCGGTTAGAGGCTGGAGGACGAGGACTCCAACACGCTGTAGATGGCCCCTGCCCCAGTAGCCAAATCCAGTAGGGATCACGGGAGAGGTGGGGACATGGGAACTCTCCATGGGAACCAATCCAACCTCAGGAACAAGTGTGGCCCACACTCACCTAGAACCGCCAGCACAGCAAAGAGCAGCTCCAGGCCCCAAGATGGCGGTAAGCACGCAGACCCTTTGGGACCTCTGTTGCTGAGGTGCCTGCGCGCATGCGCCAAGGGGAACCCGCAGCTGCGCACTTCAGGGCAGGTGCTGCACCCGGAAGTGAAGCGCAGTTCCCCCGGCCTGAGATTTGCAAGATGCAGCCGAGCATCCTCAGGCCTTGGCTTTCGGGACCTGGTCAAGGAGTGACATGGAGGGTTGGGGACTCTCAGCTGGGCTATGGTGAGGGAGAAGATGTAGCTCCTTGTACAGCTCTGCACATTAAAGAGGCAGGGAGGGGGTCACCTTGCTTCTCTGATTGTCAAGAAGACAGATCCCATCCCTTTTATGGTTACTTGGGATAGAAAAAGGATCTCCTGTGAGCCTACAGGCTAGTGAAAGGAGTGACGGCCTCCTGAGCATCAGTCAGACATTTGCGTGATTGGACTGTAACTGGAATTCCGTTTCTGTTCTGGAGAGTTTTGGATTGAGTCCCTGTGCCATAGACATTAAGGTATGATATTAACTTCCTGAATCCACTTGTGTTATGCAGAGAAAAAATTCTTTTGAATAAAAAATTGGCAGTCAGACATTTGGATTAAAATGGACATGTCAGCAGTCGACTCTCAAACTGGGGAACAGCTTTCAGTACCGTCACTTTATATAAATTTGAAATCACTGATTTAAAAAAAATCACTTACAAATAGCCTCAGAAAGTGAGCCATGTAACTGACATTCACTAATTTTTCTGCATGATATCCTGTAGCAATTTATATAACATAGGAATTAATTGTTCCTTGGAAAATTAGTGACTCAGGTATAAAGCCATTTGGACTTGGGCATTATGAAGTATAAAAAATTTCCACCTTCTAAATTAATTAGTTGATGTTCATAGTTGTGGTCAATTTTTCTGGTCCTCACATGAATTTTGTCATTGTATGTTTTGATATTCATCCTTCCTAAACTTTCCATTGTATTAATATAGTTTCAATGTTATTACATTATTTTAAAATCTCTGTGTGTTGCCTGGCTATTTCCTACCTTATCCTGTATTTTATTTATATCCTCTCCCTTTTATTCTTGACAAACTTTGTTAATGTTCTCTTTTGCTTTCTCTGTTATAATTTTTTCTATTAAATAGTTCTTTGCTTAAGTGTATCTTTTTTATTGTTTTACCTTTGAGCATATTCTATGATTTACTTTAACCTTCTTCAGTATTTCAGTGTTTATTATCTTTTTTGTTACCAGGGCTTCTCATTCACTGGGCCTATTTGCTCAGTTGGTACTGTGCTACTTGAGCTGTGCCTCGAGCCCTGCGTTTTGCAGGTTATTTTGGCAATGGAAACTACCAGACTTTTCTGTCTTCACTGGTTTTAAATCTCTTGATACTTACTTTAGGCCTCAGAACTTGATAATTCTTACTTAAAATCTGAAATGACTATTAGAATACATTTTTAATTGTGTTCAAGTGTAATAGATAAATGTGATTTTGGTAATCACTCAGCAATTACTAACACCTACAGATAAAATGTAAAAATTCTAAAGCTAATACCATTAATCTCTCCATAAAGAGTACAGGGCCTTGAGGCTTTCTATTACTACCACATAGATCCCTCTTCTACCTTAATATGCTTTTCTTACTCAAGATCTATTAGAAGGAGCCTCCATGACTGGGCCTTTCTCCTTCCCTTTCACTATTGCTTTGTTCCTAGTTTATAAAATAAAGATATGTATGCCTTGCTTCTATTTATTATTGCTCATTTCCCTAGAGAATAAACTCCCCTCAAGCACTAAATAGGCAGTTATTTAAAATACTGGCATCATTGAAACTTCATTTCATGGGCTCTGCTTCATTCCTTATCTCATTCATGCTCTTTTGTGACTGGCAAACTCAGCCTTAGCAGCACACAGCATTTTGGTACATGTTGAGCTGATAATAGACACACTGTAGAATTAAAGACAAGTATACCTGCCAGATTTAGGAAGTAAAAAGACAAATCAAATTTTAATTTCAAATAACTAGCAAATAACTTTAACATACTGATACTCCAGATCCACTAAAATACTGAGAAGTTATTAATTTCTGAGATTCAAATTTTTTATTGTGAGAATACTATACAGAGGAGTTAAAATTACATGGGCAAGACAACGAATACATTTGTTATCAAGCATTGTTGCCTCCTCTTTGATTCCTCTTCCCATGAGATTCAAATTTAACTGAAAATATTGTTTTATCTGGAAATCCTAAGAATTTTTAAAAGGCTATATAATAAAATGTTTTCAGCAGATTTTAAAATCAAGAAATCAAGATGTAATTGCTACCAGTGTCTACATGGTAAAAGCTTGTGAATCTATATATTAAAGATGAATGTACTATAGTGTATGTGTTATACTACCACAATGAAAAATAAAATTTTGAAAAGACATGCTGTATATTAATTAAAATAATAATACAACTGGTGTCAGTGGCTTGTGTCTATAATCATAGCCAGTCAGGAGAATGAGATCTGAGGATCATAGTTGCAAGCAAGGCCTGTCAAGAAAGTTCATGGGACTCTTATCTCCAATTAACCACCAAAAAGATGAAGGTGAAGCTGTAGTTCAATTGGCAGAGTGCAACCTTGAGTAGAAAAATCTAAAGGACAGTGCCCAAACTCTGACTTCAAGCTAAGGGTACATCACAAAAAAAAATAATATATATAATTTAGTAATACTTATGAAGCTTTTTTGTTAAGCTTCCCAGAAATTAAGAAAGTGGATGATTCTAATAGCATGGTTGGAAGTCATTTTTCAAGTCAGATAGTATGTAATTTTACAATTAGAAAAAAAAAGATTGAAGAATCTAGGCAATTTATCAATCAATTGTTAGAGATACGAGTACAATAGGGATATGAGATTTAAAAAAATTAAGTCCCTCTAAACTCAGTTGTGCTTTCTCACAATAACCTAAGCAGTTTCTCTTACTTGTAATCTGTAAACACATATTTATTGATGTGCTTATGTTTTCCCCCAGCATTGAATCTCAGAGAATCAATATGAGCATATGGTTTATCTTCACTGAGTCTAAGTGAGAGATTGAATGGGAAAATGAATTCCTGTGCAGGCAAAGGAAGCAAGGACAGAACTAAGGAAAACCACAATAGACAATGTTTCCCCTTCAAATTCCTCCTTTGTCCTAGGGAAGCTGTGTTTTTGCAAAATTAAGAATAAATATAAACCTGTTTTGCCAAACACAGTCTAAGACACAGAATATGTGATTACTGTTAGATATGTTCTTTTCAGTGAGATAATTTTGTTAGAAGACAATTCTGTGCTACTGGGCAAGCTACTTAATCTCCTTGTGCCTCATTGTCTTCCATTCTCTTAGGAGAAACAGATGTTCAATGCACATGATGCAGTCAGTCTTGTTAGCATGTGACCTCTGTTCAGAGCCTGCCATTGAGACCTTAATTTTCTTCATTATCACTCAGCTTAAGAAATCAAGTCTGAGTATACCAGATATATCACACATCATGTTGCCTATCATGATAGATAAGAACTTCTCCTTATTTTAATTGTTTCTTTACTGTGTTCTGTTTTTCTCTTTTCTATATTTTTCATTTTCTAGAACTTTAGCCCTAGTAAAATTAACATATTAACATTGATTCTTGTTCAAAGAGTCTTTTCTGTCTTGTCAGAGTTTTTGTTTTTGTTTTGTTTCAGCCCACTAAGAGGCAACACTTGCTTGGTCAGTACCTGGGACCTGTAATCAACCTATCACTTCTTAAAGGATAATGTCTATCATGCATGTAAAATTCATGTTTTTTCTTTAAAATAATCCCCAGTGTTAATGAGGACATGATGAAGTAGATACTATCAGTCAGACACACACATATAAACATACTTGTGTTCATGTTAATTGGGGAAATTAGAAAAGTATGTCTCTGGAGCCATAACATTGTTTCTATCCTTTCTTCTTGGTATCCACCTTTCCACACCCATTCTCTCTCCTCATCAATGCCTTTTATGGAAATTTTTATGGTGATAATGCTTCACTCACATGGATATTTGGTATAATGTGTGTATAATAACACCAACTAGAAACAATGTAAAAAAACAGCAGCACAAAGTATTTGGATCATAGAATAGACTATTCTATGTTGGTTGAAATGAAATTTTTGAAACATTCTCACAAAATGTGGTCCAGGTATCTCTAGATGTGGCATGCATGAAAATTTTGCACAGTACACAGAAGGGCAGCATTTGTTCTTGTTTACTATATCTCTTACTTGGCTCAGCATGGCATCCATGTGAGGCCAGAGGCTCACATTCTCCACACAGACTCGGTTCTTCTCTCTTACATCCTGTCCTGTTCCCTCTCCAAGAAGTTTTATTGGGTGAGCAGTTCCTTTTCCTTTTCATACATATCTTCCCTTTTCCCAAGAACAGAGCCACACAATCCACAGCCAGCTCCACCCTCCATCCCTTCAACCTCTAATGTTCCCCCTCCAGCTCAGGTCCAGACCACTTTCCTCTCCTATCATTTTCTGGCACATGTCTTCCTGGATTGTTTCGAACCCATGTAGCCCTCCTGCCTGGCCTCTAGCCTCTTCTTTGCCCTTGAAAGTTCCTGGGGCCCATATCCCTCCACACCTTACTTCTTGCAGTCACTTAGAGCCTGAATTTACTTCCCCAAGCCTAAAAATGCTCTCTCTGGGGCATTCGTTTTATGCTGTCTCTTTATGTTCTTCCCCACCTCTGCCTGTCTTCTATGCCTTCTTCACTTCTGACTGAAACTCCCTTGCCATTCAGTTTGTTCTGCAAGTTGGGCTTTCTTAAATATCTTGTTTTCTGTTTAAACAAGCATAAATGTCATACAGGTATATTCCTACCTCAGCCATGTGGCACAGGTGGTCATCTTTCCATAATGTCACAAATAGGTTTCTTTCTGAGAATTAATAGGAAATGGGTTAATTCATAGATCAGGACTTAGATAATTGGTGAATCTTTTTCCAAATGGAAACTAAAAAGTAATATTTTCTACAAGTTCTATGATTTAGAGAACAGTGAGGGAGCAGTAGGAAAAGACAAGATAGAAGTAAACATTTTTAAAAATTAAACAGAACTTAAAATCTCACTTGAAAGTCATCCTAGTCTTTGTAGCAAAGAATGCTTTTAGAAGTTGGAAATTGAACTGTGATAAATAATATATGCTGTTGGTACATGTGTATTAGAGCTATGGTCTTTTAACAAAGATTACTTTAAGTACAAAACAGTCATTAATATGTGATCCACACAATGATGGAACCTAAAAGCTCACTGTGAAGACCTTGAAGTATCCAATAAAAGTTACAACACATGAGAAGGAAGGAAATGTGTAGCTTATATTTGAGGTATCATTATTTGTGATGACACAGAAGAGTGGGTACCTTAAATGATGTTCTCAGCATGTCCAAAATGTCAAGATGAAACTGGATAAAATGTAAAACTTACTTGAAGTACAATAACAAGTAGCCAAAAAGATACACATGAGCTCTTGGCAAGTGTGTGAAAATAAAGTGCTTCATATTACCTCTGCACATCAACTCTGACAACAGTCCATTACCTTTAATCTTAGAAGTGATTTTAAACATTTTAATCCATCATTGCCAAGGACTGAGTAACTCTATTTTACTTCATTTTCTTCATTCCCTGAACCTTATTTCTTTAAGAACCAAATCTTCACTGTAAGCACTTTTAGCTAGAATTTTTCTAAATCACAATTGCAGTTATACATTAACTGTCTTCCTAAATTCTCTAACTTTCCTGACCATTTCAGGCCTTCCTTGTGAGTTTCTACCACAGTACAGTGAAGACCAAGGAAGAAACTATTAGACTGGCAAGTAAAGGTTAATATGCTAAATTCTCATGTCTGCTTTTATAGTTTTCTTGTCATAACACACACAGAGACACACACATTTTTTAAAAGCATGATGTCTGCAGGTACCTGTTCTTCCTGATGCTGGGGAACACTACTTCAAC
The DNA here is from genome assembly GCF_000151885.1 of Dipodomys ordii. Taxonomy (NCBI): domain Eukaryota; kingdom Metazoa; phylum Chordata; class Mammalia; order Rodentia; family Heteromyidae; genus Dipodomys; species Dipodomys ordii. The sequence continues at coordinate 13,245,976 of NW_012267236.1, forward strand.
ACTACCTCTCGAGCTCCTAGATGCCTTGGTAGGTAAGCCACAAATGCAAGACCCTGATGCCTCCTTATCTTGGGTTTCTTTCAAGATCTTGTTTGCAGCAGCGAGAAACCTTAAGAGGCTCAGTAACCTTTCTCCCAAACTCTGTTTGACATAAAAAAGCACCTTGTCTAGGCTCTGTGACCTGTACCTACCCATTTGTGTGGGTCACTTGTGCAGTAGGATCAGAGCTTCGGAAACCAGAGCAGCCGTGTTGGCCCTCCACTTACTCCTATTGGCCTGAATAAGAGTTTTCAACTCTCACATGTTCCGTGAGAAGCTCATGGCTTCTGTCAGCATCTATGACATATCATTGCAAGCTGATTTGTCAAGCTTACAATGTGGGAAAATCTCAGACCCTTCAGAGTTCTTGATTTTCACTTATGCTTCAGAAAACATGCATTCATTGTATATGTACTTAGAGATATGTAGTGCCCTTATAAATATATAAGGGGAAATAAGGTGAACAATAGTTGGGACCCTATGAAGAAGTATGGCCTTGGGAAGAATGCAGCTAACCCAGGTATTTTTGTAAGAAAATATTGCTATTAAAGGCAATTGCTATTAGAGGTAGGGTACCCGAAATCAGGATGGAGGAGGTAACCCTGAATTAAGCGTAGAAGGAGAGAGGGGGTGTCAAGGCAAAGGCAGAAGACAGAATGCTAGGACAATACCATTTAAGGCAGGGAAGAAAGAAAGAAATGCAATGGGTACAGAGCTAAAATGAGATCACACAGAGGGCTAAACATGATGTCCAATGGACATGACCTTCAACCTAGACCAGACAGTGGAGACATGGACATTTATGGAGTAATTCACATCATATCATGAGGTTTTGTGAGAAATAGAGTTGTGGGGCATTCCAGTGTCAATTTATCTATTTTATGATCTTCATTTCCTCTGGGAATAAGGAAGTCTGAGGAAAAAAATAAAACACAAGAGGAGATTGTAGCTATATGTAAGTGCTGTATTACCTTTATCCCTTCAAAATGGCAAAAAGAGCTAAAAACAAAAAGCAAATCTTTTTTTTTCTTTTTCTATTTTTTTTCTCTTTTTTTTCCTTCTTTTTTGTCAGTTGTGGGGCATGAACTCAAAGCCTGGGCGCTGTCCCTGAGCTCTTTTGCCCAAGATTAGTGCACCACCACTTTGAGCCATAGCTTCACATCCAGTTTTCTGGTGGTTGACTGGATATGAGTCACATATTTCCTGCCCAAGCTGGCTTTGAAGCAGGATCCTCAGATCTCAGCCTCCTGAGTAGCTAGGATTACAGGTTTGAGCCACCAATGCCTGGCTCAAACTATTATCTTTTAGGCATTATGGTAAGTAGGTATTATCTATAAGTATTTTCTTCACTTTATGTGCTTTCATTATTAAGCATAATTTGTGCATCGACTAAACCTAACCATTTTTGATTGATTACTATAAACCACACTACAGAGTATATGATATAATGAAGATTCTCCTAAATAATCTCACAACTGTGTAGCTAGTAGATTTATGGATAGGAAGAAAAATTTGGAAACATTAATAAATTGAGAATTATGTCAGTAGATTCTTGGTTACAATTGTTTGCCACTTTCTAGAGAAGGCCAGAGTTAAGACAAGTATCCACTAAAATATTGCAACCTGTCTCCAAATGCCTGCTGTTAAGTTCCATAGGAAAATTAATGATTGGTAAGGGTGACTGAGTTCCCTAGGATCCTGTCTCTGCATATGAAATGTCTGTGCTTAAACAAAGCTACATAATTAACTGTACTGCTATCACTTAGAATTGTAATAATTGTCTGTGTGCTTGGCACATAGCAGGCACACAAAAAAAAGTTGATAACTATCTTGCCCATGTAATTGTACCTCCTCTGTACGATATAAATAAAACAGTTGATAACTGATTGGCTAGCCTCCAGGAGGCTCAATATCATGAATGGAAGGGTTGTGCCTACTTATTCCCAGCTCCTTGTACAATGGGCCTGGCACAAAGTAGGCACTGCCAAGTATTTGTGGAGTGAGTAAAGAGAAAGATGTTGGCTCTTCCATGAAAATTGTCCCCTGAAAAGATCTCATCCTCTCCAGTCCCCTTTTCCTCTTAGGATGCTTATCTTTTACCTTCTTGCAGTTATGTTTTGTTTCTATGGGTACAGTAGAGGACCTTTTCACTATCTTGAGAGGAGGGTTTATTTCCTTTATCTAGTTTGCTAGAGAATGAGGAATGAGAAAAAGAAAAAAATCTTAAAACTAAAATTAATTCACTTAGGTGCTTTGTATATTCATCAGCTATATTGACCTTAAAATATGCAATTCCAAACCATTCAAAAGGAATTCTACTTGCAATGTCTGAAGGTAGTTGGAAGCAACACATGGACTAGACTATGTCTTGCCATGCTATCTATCTACAGGGCTAGTACTTCTGATTGCTCGGCCAGTCTCCATTAACTGCCAGTGAACAAAGACAGCTGCCAGACATTTTCTAGGTCATTTGTTCTGTTTGTAAACAGAAAGTGTACAATATTTAACAAGATGTAATCATTTGCAAACTAGATTTATGCAGAATGAAAGAATTCAAAGAGAGAGAAGGGAAATTAATGCAAGTCTTAAGTGTTTAATGACCCTATTAATTGAGAGATAGGTAATTGGAGAAATTAAGCAAATGAGGTAATGGCCTTGGAGTCATTAAATTACTCTGGGAGTACCGCTAACGTTTACCAGGTGAGTCTCTTTGGAGTTGAGAGCTGAAAGTCAGTTTAACACAACAGTTCTTGAATCTAGTCAATCACGAGAATCACTTTGAAAGCTTTAGCCTAACACATCTCTAAATTCTCCTCATATTCTTTCATCAGACACTTCAAAATGGGACCCATATTTTGAAATCCAGCTAGTTGATTCTTTTTATCTTTTGACAAAATGCTGGTTGGATCTAGACATCAGATTTAGACATCTCAGCCTTGGCAATATTGACATTTGAGGATAGCCAGTTGTTGTGAAGAACGTCCCATGAATTTTGAGGTGTTTGGAAATATCTCTGGCCTCTACCCAGTAGACACCATCTACTTCCTCTGAGTTATACAAAGGAAAATGTCCCCAAGCAATGCCCAGTTCCTCTAGGGAGAGGTAAAAATCAACAGCAGGTTGATTATCTAAACAACTCTGTATAACCGAACTTGATGAAAGAGTAGGAATGTTCCTTAGCCATCCTACGGATGGTTGTAGCCACAAACATGTGGCCACCTAGTCCAAGAAGTGTAGCTAGTTGGAATAGGAGCCAAACTTTAAGCTTGTATTGAATTAATTTAAGTTTTCAAGTCATATATGACTAGTCCATTACTTTGGACAGCTCACCTGTACTGAACAGATCTATATTTGATGACAGATAATGGAACTCACTGTTTCCCCCTATGTACTTTAAAGAGCTGTCATATAAAAATAACTGAAAACAGTAGAAAACTACCTACCTTTCTCTGTGAGTCCGAATAGAATCATAAAGGTTGTGATAATGGGAAGATAGCGTTCAGTTTGGTTTTCTAAGAACTATCCAGGAAACACTTCAACTACCACCACTAATACCCAGGTCATGAGAACTAAAGTGGCTTGGCTGGAGACAGCTCTTTTTACTCTTACTCCTCAACATCTTACGAAAAGTTCCCACTATTGTTTGTGTTCTCTCTGTTCTTAACAGGTTAAACATAGTATTACCATCTGAGCCAACAATTTCATTTTTACCTTCTAATTCATTCTATCTAAATGAAAATGTTTGTCCATCCAAACACTTGTATACAAATGCTCATAGTAGCATTATTAGTATTAGCCCCAAAATGGAAATAACCTAAATGTTCACTAATTGGTGAATGGATAAAGAAAACTTGGTGTATTTACATAATGACAAATAAAAAGGAATAACCTACTGATAACATTACAGCAGAGAAGAACCTTAAAAACTGTATGCTAAGTGTAAGTGAAAAAAGCTAGTCACCAAGGACCACATATTACTTGATTCCATTTATCTATGTCCATTTCAGAAAATTTATTAGAAACAGGAAATAGATCAATGGTTGGCTAGGATAGGAAAAAAATGGGAACATATGGTGGTGACAGCTATTGTAAAAGGGTTTCTCTGGAAATTATAAAAAAATTAAATTAAATTGTGGAGATAGTTGCACAACTCTGTGATTATACTAAAAACCATTTAATTATATTCCTTAATTGGATAAATTTGGTTACCAAGTGAATTATATCTCAATAAAACTTTTGTTGTTGTTAGTCGTGGGGTTTGAACTCTGGGCTTGGATGCTGTCCCTACACTCTAGCTCAAGGTAAACACTCTACCACTTGAGCCACAGTGCCACTTCTAGTTTTCTTGGGGTTTATTGGCGATAAGAAGCTCACAGACTTTCCTGCCCAGGCTGGCTTTGAACCATGATCCTTAGATCTCAGCCTCCTGAGTAGCTAGGATTACAGGTGTGAGCCACCGGCACCCAGCTCAATAAAACTTACTTTTTAAACTGTCTTTAAAGTTTGTCCCATGTTTTCTCACAAGAAAATCTGCTTGATTATATCAGAGGCTGCATATTTACTTTTGAACTACTTATGGCTTTTGAAAACATTAGTATCTCCATTGGCTATGACCATTCCCACTCAAAAAGACAGTAAGACAGTGAAAGTATATAAAAGACACAGCTGGAAGCAATTTGGGGCCCACAGTGAGAAGGATTATCCTTGTAACCCCAGCAGCCTTTGCAGACCAGTAGAATAATGGACTTTAGAACATGATCAGTGAGAAAATATAAACGAGTAAGAGGTTTCCAATGTCAAATATCATTTTGCCATGAGTCAGGCTGTCTTCTGAGCCATGAGTCAGACCCTGTCCTAAATAGAAGAAACACCCTAAGCTGTAAGACACAAAGAGCTTCACTGGGGACTTGGAAGATGACAGTTACTTTGAAGGCCTTGAATTCATCCTGAAGCATCAGGTTCTCCAATTTTCAAGCTCACTCAATTCTGCTTTTCAGGAAATGAATATATGTTTGCAGGGTTTTAATTATAAAGTGAGATCTCATGCTGAATATAACAGTCAAGGTCATACAGCTTGAGCGCTGACTGTTCAGATGACTTTAAAGTGTGTAGAAGGTAGGGAAGGAAAAATAGCAAGCACCAAGTGAAGTACCATCTTATATAATGTAAATCAGAAAACTGTATTGAGAGTAATGATGCTTTTATCTTCCAGAAGAAATAAAGTCTCATGCAGTTAAATGATATGAGTGGGCAGATAGAGATCTGTTATAGAAGTATTTCAAAACAAGCAGGGGCTCTGTTTGGAAGATAGGAAAGAACTAGCTTGTTAGAGTAAAAAATGTAGGGAGGAGTATTAATTCAGCAAACAAATCAGTGAGTGGGCCAAAGGTTAAAAATGGTGGCCCTATAGTTTAGAGCCATTTCTTCTTGTTGTTGTTAAAAAAAAAAAACTACAAGTGAAGAATTTTAAGGTCCCCAACACAAAGAAATGATGTGTTTAAGGAAAGTGAAATTATTTGATCATAACACATTACATACGTGTATTGAAAACACTGTGTCCCCTATGTACCCTTAAAATATTTTTAAAAATAATATTATAACCTATGTTTAAGAATTAAACCTTTTGGAATCCTTCTTCCATCTACTGAGGATGCAGATAAATATGTAGCCCCTTTATGAAAACAGCTAAGTCCTTCAACTAGTTCTGGGAGGAGTTTATTTAGGAGGCAACTGTCATCTTGAGGTCAGGATGTTTCAAAATTACTCTGAATTTCTTATAAGTAGATACAGTACAGCTTTCTTTGACCCTCACTGTGTGCTGGATTGGGAATTCTGACAGTACCCCAGACAGACCTTTAGATAGCACTTCAATTATTATTTTTGAGGTTACTGTTTTTTAATCTTACTTTCCCACTAGACAGTGAATTTCTCAAGAATCGAATCATAATGTTGTCAATTATGTGACTTTCAGTTATCAAAGATTTCTTATCAGATTATGGATGAGCCTACTTTCCTATCTCTGGTAGGTAGTATTTCATTTTCAGGTGGACCTTAGACCCTCTGGCTTATTCCCAGATTAAGTAATTCAAAGGTTGACACCATACCTGGCCAGTGATATACCACATACCAGTCTGTGGTGGATCAGACTGCACTTAGACACTGAGTTCACTAATATTGAGGTTGGTCTTGAAAATGGATGCTTTACTTGAAATTGTTCACTGCAGTGGATTTACTTAGTATCACTCTATTGGCTGCAAGTGAAATGTTTTCCAAATGGTGTTGTGACATGGACTGCAGACATCTCAGCCAATTCCCTCCCTCCCCCGCTGGGGAGCCAGTGAGATTTATCTGTTATCCCTGCCATGTTTATGTGGGATACTAAAGCAATAAATTGTTCAAGACACCCACAGGGCCTGAAAGAGTTCACATGCCTTCCCTGGGGCCTGTATTCTCAGGAGGAGTGAGAGAGAAATTCAGCCATTGAAGGTTCTGATTTATATCTCAGGACATGATGGAGATCCTTGATATGAAATCAGAAATCTTATGATCCTGTATCTTCCAGGTCTTCCAATTTAATCCCAGCCCATGTCTTCTTTTGCTTTGTTCTTTTAACTCATTAAAAATATTCTCTCGGGGCTGGGAAGGTGACTTAGTGGTAGAGCGCTTGCCACGCATAACTGAGGCCCTGGGTTCAATTCCTCAGCACCACATAAGAAAAAAGAAAAAAAAATTCTTTCTCTGACATTGCAATGCTAGAGTGGGTTGTGTGGGCAAACAAATGCATTTTCATCACATCCTTGAGTTATGATCCTTCTATTTATGCTATGTAAATGTCATAATAGACCGAATCTTCCTCTGGACTGCCTGTGTCAGTGCTGACACTATCTCAATTTGGAGAGAGGGAGGTGAGGGAGGGAGGGAGGGAAGGAGGGAGGGAGGGAGGGAATACTGGCATATTCCCATAATCCCAGCATTTGGGACACTGAGGCAGTTAGATTATAAATTTGGGGCCAGCCTGGTCTACATAGTGGGAGCTGTCTCAAAGAAAAAGAGACACACACAGAGAAAATTCATAAGGTGGACAGCACCAACCTGTTTGAGCCAGTTACTATTAACAGAGCTGAGAGAGTTCTCTGGGAATACCTCTTCATTCTGTTCCCAAGGATCCCATTGCCAGAGCAAAGAAGACAGAAATGTGTTGTTTTAATTTCTGAGAACACCCACAGATGGACTTTGGATTGGAGAAATCTGTATTTGTTGAAACCTTTGGCCAGAGTTATAAATCTACATGCTGCGTGGCAGTGATGTCTCTACTCTGGAACAGAGAACAAAGAGCATTTCGGTTAGTCACAGAGCAAATCACTGAAGAAGCAGAAACCAATGTTGAAGCTGTCCACCCCTCCTTTGCTTTACCTCCTCTACTAGATGTTTCCTGGAGAGTTCTAGCTCATAATCTGAAATTTTAAATGACAAAAAATAGTGTCAAAACCATTCTCCAAGTCCTAAAAGTCTTTCTCTAACAATAAAAAATTCAGATTTTCTTCATGAAGACATAAAAATCTCAAAGTAGCCAACAATTTGGAAGCCAGAGTTTTCCTGCATTATTGAGGTGAGAGAATAACAAAATTCCCGTGGAAATGAACAATGCTCGCCACATGTGGTGACACTCTTTAAAACACTTTTTTCAAATTTATCTTTTCATTGTAAAAAAATTTAAAGGATTAAATTTTTTCATAATCCCACCAAAATACATTTTGTTCCCCAGGCTCTTTTGTGATTAGAAATACGATAAACCAGTTAAATCTTACAGAATAAAAAGGATGCCTACCTTGGATCTTTAAATGTTACATTTGGCACCCAATAAGAGAGAACATCAATGCATACTTGGACAGGAACTTTTCCAAGATTTTACAATCAGGTATGAAAATTGTGAAAGCAAGCCAGTTCCGTGAAAGTATGTACAACACTATATTCTCCGGGAAGCTCTGGCATTACAGAAAAAACTACTCTAACTGGCCAAATCCTGGAGTCCTTGCTAGCAAGAGCACAGCCAGTGATGACCAGAAGGATTTCAGAGGTGTGTAACATTACCCCTGAGTTCTTATCACAGATACTGAGATTCAGGCAATTAAAACTAAGGAAAAGGCCGGGCACTGGTGGCTCATGCATGTAATACTAGATTCTCAGGAGACTGAGAGACCTGAGAGTTGCAGTTTGAAGCGAGCCCAAGAAGGCAAAGCCAGGAGACTTGTCACCAATTAACCACCAAAGAAACTAGCAGCAGAGCTGTGGCTCAAGTAGGAAAGAATGAAAAAGAAGTGCAGGAGAAGTACCAAGCCCTGGGTTCAAGCCCCCAGACCAGCAAGAGTAAAAAAGAAAATAGATTGAAAGCCACTGAATGGATATAAACAGAAGACATACCTACTTACAAAAAGACTCTGGTTTGTGTGTATATCATCCCTTCTTTAAATTTTTTATTTATTTTTATGCTACCTTTTTTTAAGCTCACTTTCCAAGGCATTATTTAATTTCCAACTCTTACAGGAAAAAAGAAAAGGAAACAATTCACCTCTAAGGCAGAATTGGTCTTATAGACTCTCTAAAGGGTGCACCATTTGAGTTCTGTACAAGAAGAAAGAGATTTTGCACCTATGCAACAGCCATACTCACAAGACAATATATTGGAAATGATCTGTACAACTTGGGGGGAATAGGGGAGAGAAAGAGGGAGGAGAAAACAAGTTAGACAGGAAATGTAATCACTACCTTACTTATGTAACTGTAACCCCTCTGTACACCAGCTTGACAATGAAATTAAAAGAAAAGAAAAGAGCAAGTGAGAAGAGAAAGAGTTCCCAGCATGAAACAAGTCACCTGGACATCAAAATTCTCCAGAGATTGAGCTAAGGCATGAAACTAATAGGTGGCAGATACGCATCCAGCTACCTTAACTCTCTACTACCTTGTTTCCACCTCATGCCCCAGCACTGACAGTTCATAAAGGTTGAACATTGCAGCTGTCCACTTTAATCTCAAGTCAAAATTGTAACTCCTTCTTGTCTCCCCCAGGGAGCACCATAAAATCAATCACTATAAAAAGTAGCACTGTAAAAAGTGAACTGTCCAAGGAACGGCTCAGGACCCCTGGTGAGTTACTTTTGGGTTTTTTTTTACTCCTCTCAAGGTTGCCAGGTTCTGGAGGGACAGTGAGTGAGAACTTAGTGTTTTGAGTACTGACTTGCAATCTGGGATGATGACAAATTCTAGAGAGTTTTCTCAATGTAAATGTACTTAATGACATTAAAATCTACACTTGAAACTTGTTACAATTGTAAATTTTATGTGATGTAATGTTATGTAGATTTTTATCACAACTGAAAATAAATATAATGACCATTACATGTTCCCCATTCAGAGAGAGACCAAGGTTACAAATGCAAGGAAAAAGAAATGAAAGATGCTGGGTTTTTGAGACAGACTGGAGAAATACTTAAAATACTTTATGTAATTATTTTGTGATTCAAGGCTTCTCCAAGTAGAAAGGAAAGAAAGGAATAGTAAGTATCCTGAAATAAGGCAAGCTTTAATAAACAAACAAAAGGAAATAATTTTTATATCTTATTGCATGACAATGGAATAAATTACAAGTCAACAATAAGAGAAAATAAAGAAAACATAGAAACATATAGATATTGAGCAATATACTTTCTTTAATGATCAGCAGATGATTTAAGAAGTCAAGCTCAAAATTTAAAAAGCAATGAAAACAAAGGAAAATGAATATCCCGCTCATCAGACTCTGTATGATGCAGATAGTTCTAAGAAGGAACCTTATACCTGTGACGGCTCACATTACAAAACCAGAGCGATCTCAAGTAAATACCATAATGAAACATCTCAGTGTCTTAGATAAAGTAGTAGGTATTTAAAAAGTAATAAAAATCAAAGGAGAAGCGAGGTGCCTAGGGCTCACACATACAATACTAGCTACTCATGAGACTGAAATCTGAGGATCAGGGTTCAAAGCCAGCCTGGGCAAGAAGGTTTGTGAAACTCTCATCTCCACTAAGTTACCAAAAAAGCTGGAAGTGTGGCTATGGCTCTAGTGGTACAGTGCTAGTCTTGAGCACAAAAGCTCAGGGACAGCATCCATGCCCAGAGTTCAAACCCCAGGACTCAAACAAACAAACAAAAAAAAATCAAAGGGAAATTAATAAAAATAGAGATAAAAAGAACAGTAGAATGCATCAATAAAACAAAGATGTAGTTCTTGGAATAGTTAATAAAATATATGTCTTAGTCAAACTAACCAAAAGAAAAAGAGAAAGACTCAAATTAATAAAATTCAAAATGATACCTTGAATATCACTGAAATCCAGATCATGAGGAAATATTTGGAAAATCTGTATTCCAATAAACTGGAAAATATAAATCAATTTCCAGATGCATGAGCCTACTAAAATTGACCCAAGAGTATAAAAGCAACCTAAATAGATCCATAACAAGCAATTTAATCAATGCAATAATGTAAAAAGTTTCCCAACAAAAGAAAATCCAGACAGCTTTATTGCTGAATTCCACCACATCTGTAAACAAGAGACATGAATGCTCCCCAAACTAGCCCATAAGAGAAAAATAAAACCCTTCCAAATTTGTTGTATGAAGCTAGCATTATCCTCACACCAAAATGGATGACATAGTCAGGGGTCGGTGGCTTATGCCTGTAATCCTAGCTACTTGGCGGGCCGGAGACCTAAGAGCTACAGTTTCCTGCCTAGGCAGGAAAGTCCATGAGACTCTTATCTCCAATTAACTATCAGAAAGTGGAAATGGTGCATGGCTCAAAGTGGTAGAGTTTTAGCCTTGAGCACAAAAGCTCAGGGACAGTGCTCTGAGATCAGGCAAAAAAAAAAGGATGACAGCAAGGAAGGAAAGAAGGAAGGAAGGAAGATAAGAGAAAGAGAAGGTTATGACCAATCTCTTTGATGAGGTTTTGGTTGAGTGATGGCAGAAATCTTTCTGACAAAGACCACTGGCACATGATGTTAACTGGCATTGATGTTTGTGTTGCCATATTAAAAAAAAAAAATCTCCTGATCTTGAATTTAGTGAATTTGAGTCCTGCCTAGAGTTACTTGCTTTGGGTGGGCCAGATCACACCGTTCTGCCTTATATGGCCTCAGACAGGACACGACTTATCCTTAATCTATTGGATAGATTTTGCGGAGAATGGTGACCACAGACTGGTTGAGAAAGAGGGAAGTGTGTGGATGTCAGTAACAGGTTTAAATCTCAGTTCTACCACTACCTTGGGGTCTGAATAACAATTTTGTTCTTCTTAGCTTCTCATGCTGGGATTTATAATTCCTACATCAGACAATGGGGAATAAAATGGTGACAATTGGTGGATGTCCATCATACATAAAAGACATTCTGATAATGAGAAGAAAGTCAGCAAGAAAGTTATCAATGGAGGTAGCTGCAATTGTTCCCAGATTATAATAAAAATAGCTAGCTAATGCAGCACTAACATTATCCCCAGGACTGTTCTAAGTACTTTACGAACTCTTGGAAAAATCCAGAGATAAGCACACTGATTGTCTCCACTTTACACTTAAAGAAATTGAAGCTTAAAGAGAGGTTAAGATACTTGCTGAGTATCACAAAGATAATTATTGCTGCTGGAGTCCATATTCCAAACTCAGGAAATGTAGAGCAGGGATGAAATTTAATAGACTCCTAAGGAATGAGTTTGCTATGTATAAAGTCATGGATTTTAGTTTTAATAAATGAAATGACTAGAGAAGACAAAAGAAACTGTTTTAAATCCCTAGGGGAGGGCTGCAGGAATAGCTTAGTGATAGAGGATGTGCTTACCATGCATAAAGCCTAAATTCAATCTTTATCACCAAATAAGATAAATGCCCTATAGCAAATCATAGAAAGGTTTTTAATGGTCATACTAAATTTCTGTCTCACACTAATTCCACAAATGAAGATAATGAAACATAAATTTCCATATCAGATTAATAAGATATTTCATTTTGGACACTGAATGGACATGGACATGTTGAAAGATAAAGTATTACAATTTTTATTACTTCGAGCTCTCATAGTTTTGGTAATTTTCAAAATTAAAAGTTTGAGTATAGATACAGTTCAATAGGTACATTTTCCAAATTACTAATGCAAAAGAAATGGATAGCTTACCAGCACAACTATATTTATTGCAGTCTTATTTACCATAGTTAAGATATGGAACCAACCCAGATGCCCCTCAGTAGATGAATGGATCAAGAAAATGTGGTATATATACACAATGGAATTCTATGCCTCCATCAGAAAGAATGACATTGCCCCATTTGTTGGGAAATGGAAAGACTTGGAAAAAAAATATATTCAGTGAAGTAAGCCAGGCTCAATGAAACATAGGTCCCATGGTTTCCCTTATTTGCAATAATTAGTATATGTCTGGGACATGTAGAAAAGGTCAAAAGCTATATACATATGACCAGATAAAAGAAGATAAGTGAAATGAACCCCAAGATAGGGACACAAGTGGTTTTTACTTTCTTGCTATTGTTTCTAATGTATTTATAATGTACCATGTGATTTTTTTGTTGCTTTGTATGTCCCTCCCCCTGTTTTCCCTGTATTTGATGTTGGTGCCCTGCCTCTTGTATATACACTTCTCTACTTTGGGGAGGGGAAGAGAAAAAAACAAAATGCTTAAATAGGGATACAGGTTGACCCATTGTAACAACGAGATGTACAAAACACTATATTTTTTATTGTGAAAATACTGTACAGAGGGGTTATAATTACATGGGCAAGATAATGAGTACATTTCTTATCAAGCATTGTAGCCTCCTCCTTTGTTTCCCCTTCCCATCCCTTCCCATCCTCCCCCCCCCCCCCCCCCAATCCTCTCCCCACCCCCCGCACCAAAGTTGTAAAGTTCATTTTTGACATAACAACTTGTACATCTCATTGTTGCAATGGGTCCACCTGTATTCCTATTTAAACGATTTGTTTTTCCCCTTCCCCTCCACAAGTTATACCAACATGAAATACAGTGAAACAGGGTTTATACTGTGGGAGAGGGATATACAAAGCAACAAAGAAATAATCTTTTTTTTAACCCTTCAATGCTGAGGGTTGAACCCCGGCCTTCATCATAAGCTGGGTGAGTGCTCTACCACCAAGCTATTTCTCCAGCCCTAAGAAATAATCTTATAAATGTGTTAGAAACAATCACATGAAAAAAACATTTGAATACATATCTTAGGGTTCATTTCCCTAACATCAACTTATCTGAACTTTTCTGCTTGACTCAGACATATACTAGATATTGCAAATAAGGGAAACCATGGGATTTATGTTTCTTTGGGCCTGGATTACTTCACTTAATATAATTTTTTCCAAGCCTTTCCATTTCCCAACAAATGAGGCAATGTCATTCTTTCTGATGGAGGCATAGAATTCTATTGTGTATATATACCACATTTTCACTAGGTGTACAACGGACAAGGGTCTCATATCTAAAATATACCTGGAACTCAAAAAATTAAATCCCCCAACAACAAATCTTCAAAGAAACAACTGCCCAATAAATAAGTGGGCTAAACACTTAAAGAGAAACTTCTCTGAAGAGGAAAGAAGGATGGCCAATAGACACATGAAGAAATGCTCAACCTCCACAGCCATAAAAGAAATGTAAATCAAAACAACATGGAGATACCACCTTACCCCCTTTAGGATGGCTAAAATCAAGAACTCTAATAACAACAGATGCTGGAGGGGATGTGGGCAGAAGGGAACCTTACTGCATTGTTGGTGGGAGTGTAAACTTGTTCAATCACTTTGGAAAGCAGTATGGAGGTTCCTCAAAAGACTCCACATATAGCTCCCCTATGACCCAGCAATCCCACTTTTGGGCATTTACTCAAATGCTTACAAACAAGACCACACTAAAGCTACCAGCACGACTATGTTTATTGCAGCATTATTTACTATAGCTAAGATATGGAACCAACCCAGATGCCCCTCAATAGATGAATTGATCAAAATACTATATTGAAAAACGAACTTTACAATTTAGGCTGGGAGGGGAGTGTAGTTGTGGAGGTGGGAGGGGGAAGGTATGGTAGGGGAAAAATAAAGGAGGCGGCAACAATGCTTGATAGGAAATGGACTCATTACCTTGATCATGTAACTGTAACCCCTCTGTACAGTATTTTTACAATTAAAAAAACTTTAAAAAAAGAAATGGATAGGTTATAAAATTCAGACCACAAATTGTTTACAGTAGGACTATCCTTCTAAAAACAACTTGTGTCAAGCTACAGTGGCTCACACGGTACTTCTAGCTACTTAGAAGACTGAGATCTGAGGCTCAAAATTCAAAGCCAGCTCTGGCAGGAAGTCTATGAAATTCATATTGCCACTTAGCCACCAAAAAGCCTGAAGTAAAGCTATGGCTCTAAGGCTCAAGCACAAAATCTCAGGGCCAGTACCCAGGCCCTGAGTTCAAGCCCTAGGACCAGCACACACACACACACACACACACACACACACACACACACAGGCACACATGCACACGCACACGCATGCACACACACAACCCTTACATATAATTAAAGTGGTACCAAAATGTTACCCAATGTATACTAAGCATATCCTAGAAGAGCTTCATCTTGGTTCCTTTACTTGTTCAACTGATAGGAATTCTGAGAAGTAAGTATGGCTGCACACACCTACAAATTCCATGGATAAATAGATAATCTGCTTGGAAGTGATTGGTCCAAGGCAAATTTCATTATAGAAGATTTTTCATCACTTTTTTTTTACTCAATAGATTATCTTTAGTTATTAGAACAAAATCAGTACAGATCAATATTGGTAGAATAAGATAAGCTTCATAAACCCAACTATCTTTTGATTGAACAAATAAAAGAATATTGAGGAGCATTCAAGATACTAGAAAAAAATGAGGAAAATAATAGAATTCAAAGCAAAAACAATCTATAAAATAGTAGTATTATAAAATCAACTTTGACAATAATAAAGCCTAAAAAAATATAATCAAGGGCTGGGAATGTGGCTTAGTGGTAGAGTGATTGCCTAGTATGCAGGAAGTCCTTGGTTCAAATCCTCAGTACCACATAAATGGAAAAAGCCAGAAATGGTGCTGTGGTTCAAGTAGCAGAGTGCTAGCCTTGAGCAAAAGAAGCTCAGGGACAAGCTCCAGGATTGGCAAAGAAAAATAATAATCAAAAAGTGTAATGAAGAGGAGAAATTGTGTTTTTTAGTAATGTATTAAGTAATTTGTTTGTTTACATATTTATTTTATGCAAGTGCTAGGCCTTCAACTTAGGGCCTGGCACTCACTTGGCTTTTTTCTGCTTGACAATGGGTACTTTACCACTTAAGCTACATCTCCACTTCCAGCTTTTTGCTGGTTAGTTGGAGATAAGAGTTTCACAGAGTTTTCTGCCAAGGCAGGCTTCAAACCATAATTCTCAGTCTCCTGAGAAGCTAGGATTATAGGCATAAGCCACTGGTTCCAAGCTCAGAGAAGGAATTTTGAGAGATTTGTTAGTATGAAAAAAAAAACTTAATTAGAAGAAGGGATATAGTACATATATTACAATCTTAATAAAACAAGGATAAGTTTTAAGCACAATAGAAATTACCAAAATTAATTCAAGAGGATGCAAGAAAGTAAATATATCAATAACAACAGAAGAAATGACTACCATAGTATTAACTATATCCTCAAGAAATAGTAGATCCCAATGGTAATATTACATAAATTATTAATGACAAAAAACCTATGAAATTCATTTGTATCTAGAATATATTTAATGCTAAATTTTCACAAAGATAGGAAACCAGAAAAGCATAAACCAATAAAATATTTGAATATATGCAAACATTATAATCAAATTCAAGTCCAGATTTGCATTAGAACAACAGCATATCCAGCTCTTACTTAAATATACCTGTACTCTTGAGGGCTTGACTATCATGATAATTGTAATTTATTACTTTGAACAACTTGAGGGGAAGATCTAGGTGATATACTTGATAGATGTCAAATTTTCCATTGCTTATTCAAACAATAGCAACAAAGTCTTTTGATAACAGGAATGGAAGGTAAATCTCTTTGGCTCAGTATTGCCTGTCCACCAGAAACCTAAAGCAAACTTAAACTTTGCTCTTATGTCACCCTGAACAAACATCAAAGAAGCTTATTTAAGTTCCTGGTCAGCAGAAAGCCCTCTTCTGTGCAATCTATTTTTATTTAGTTAGCTTTTTTTATTTAGTTAGTTATTTTTATTATCTTTAAGCAGTTAGTTGCACAGAGGCATTTCATTTCAACATGTCAGTTTGTGAGTACAATGCATCTTTCAAGTACCTGGTATCCTAGAATTTTACTTCTGATCTCCTAGAATCCATTCAGCTATATATATCCAGCCCCCAAATAAAATGGAAGAATGCAAGTGAGGCCTTTGTCTTTACTTCCAAAATGTCTGTCCTCACTGCAGTATACTGAAAAAAATGTGATCATGTGACTGTACCTTCCTGAGAAGCAGGAAGAAGCTGGCTCTGGCTGTGTGTCTGTGCTTGCAAAGAACTGGAGAGTGGTTCTGGCTCCCTGCCTCTGTCAGACCGTGTGAACCCATACCTTCCCGCACTCCTGCCATCCTCAAGGAAAATGACTTAATCCCGTGCAGCTGCTAGTTTGGTCTCAAATGTAAGAGTTCTGAGTGCTACACAATCCAAACAGCAAATATATGGACACAGTTCCATATAGGTTGATGGCCAATGAATGAAGAGTTCACTGCTCCTCCCTATTCTCCACCCAAAATTGTGAGTGGATCGGGGAAGAACTATAATAAAACTCCATTTGGAAAACATAGAAAGATTTCCATCAACTCAAAAAGACAAGGTCCTGACAGATTTATATCCAAACTTGAAAGATCTGCACACAAAAGACTGAATCATGAAACATTAGGAGGCAACCACTCTTACTTGTAGAGCAAGAAGGCTTTCTTGGGCATGACATAGCATTCAGAAATAATCGAAGTTGGGGAGATGGGGAGGGAAGGGATGGTAGGGGAAAAACAAAGGAGGGAGTATCAATGCTCGATAGGAAATGTACTCATTACCTTACTCATGTAACTGTAACCCCTCTGTATAGTATCTTTACAATAAAAAATATATTTTAAAAAAAGAAATAATAAAGTGAAAAATAAACAGGGGCCAGAAGCAGTGACTCATTGCTGGAATCCCAGTTGAGCAGAGGTAGAGATTGAGAAGATCACAGTTCTAGAGCAGCCCCAGGAAAATCTTGGTGAAACCCCTTTATCCACCAATAAGATGGACATGTGAAATGCACCTGTGATTTCAGCTACACAGGAAGATGTAGTAGGAAGATTATGGCCCAGGGCAGCCCCATAAAACAAGCCTATTTGAAAAGTAACTTAAAAGGGGGCTGAGAGAGTGGCTCAAGTGGAAGAGAACTTACCTAGTTAGTGTGAGACTGTGAGTTCAAACAAGAGAACTATTACTACAAAAAAGAAAAAAAAATCACATATTTTGGCCTCATATATTATTTTTAAAATCTGTATCTCTTAAACAAAATTAAAAGACACATGTAATAAATATCTATAACATAAGTAGTAGCTAGTATCCCTGATAACAATAAGAAATAAGCAGATAACCCACATTAAAGTGGAATGTTTCACTTGTAGGATGAGAAACTAAGTACAAATAGCATGCTACCTCCTTCCGAGTCCTCTCTATCCTTATTTTTCATTTATGTATGTGAATGCATAACTTATTCCCTAAATTGAGAAAGGCTTTGGAGTGGAGGCCGATATATGATACTATCTGCCAGTACTTACAAGCTATGTGACACTGAGTTGTATTCTCACTGTTAACAAATTTGAAATAATTCGTGTTTCTTTGTCTTATTTCAAATGATTAGATGAGAGTGTCTAACATATAACTGATATTTAAAAGGTAGAATCTTCTGTTTTAAGCCAGGATGCCATAACAAAATGCCTGGGCTGGATGGCTTCAAAAAAAGAAACTAGAGGCCAGGCATCAGTGGCACACACCTGTAATCCTAGCTGCTCAGGAGGCTGAGATCAGAGGATGGTGGTTCGAAGCCAGCTCAGGCAGCAAAACCCATGAGACGTTTATCTCGAATTAATCACGGAAAAAGCCACAAGTAGCACTGTGGCTCAAGTGGTAGAAAGCTAGCCTTAAGCAAAAAGAAGCTCAGGGGTAGAACCCAAGCCCAGAGTTGTTGACAAACTTGTTTCTTGCAGTTCTAGAGACTTCAAATCCCAAGCCATTCTGAAGTGTCTTCTCTTGGCTTTAGATAGCTGGCATCCTACTGTGTGCTCAAGAGACTTCTTTGTGTGCATGTTTGAAAGGTGAGGGAAAGAAAGTTAAGCGCTCTCTCTCTCCTCTCTCTATCTCTATCTCTGTCTCTCCCTCTCCCCTTCCATCCCCACCACAATATCCAAACTCTTTGCCCATGTCCATCCTAGATGTGAATCAAAATTCTGCCAAAAGGGAAGAATGAATACCTGCCCAGATCTTAGTTTCTACTGAACAGATGTTACAGAATATATTTCAGGATTTCATATGTAAGTTGGGATTTCATTTTAATTCCAATAATATATTCCACGGTTTTTCTCCTTAAGCCCCTAGGAAGCACAGAACAGGTTTACTTTCCCCAGCAGAGTTAGAAAGAAACTATTTTGTCACTGATCTATTTCAGAACGAGTTCCGGAAGGGCCGAAGGGGCTCAAAGTCAAGTGGGATTGGACAGAAGGCAGTCTGTACCATGCTTAACTAAAATCTTTCCTATGTACTCTTTGCAAACTCCCCTGAAGGTAAAACACACCAGGGATCTTTTACACATCTGCCTTCATTCCGGTTTGATCTCAGTCACCTCAGTAATAATGGAAATTTTCTATAAAAAGACTGTAGAGAATTAATTCTTTTTAAAATAGAATTCTTGGAATTAAAAAAAAGACTTCAGAGAATTTTTATTTAAAAAGTTTCCACTCAAGAGTTACTTTAATCTTCAAATTCCTAAAATGTTTTGCTAATCATTACTGCGAATTTCATCACTCTGCTCAAAACTTATCCCTCTGATCACGAATTGTCATGCACCATGGAGAAACTGAAGTCACCAGGGTTACTCGTCATAAGCTGTTGACTGGCTGACAACAATTTTAATGTATGGTCTAGTCCCTGGCCTCATTCATATCTACACCCTCGGCCACTTTCCCCAAATTCAAGCTAGAGCAAACCTTCAGGCAGCTAAAATTCAGTGCCTGCGCATGGCCTACCACCTGTGAGTCCTCTGACCTTTGCATCATCAGCCATCCATCCCTTCCTTTCTCCAAGTGGCTCCTTCTCTTCACTCTCTAAACATCCTCTTGCCAAGGCCATAACAAAAACATCCCCTTCCTGGGACTCACTCTAAAGATTGTTTATGTTATAATCGCCTCTTAAAGAGTAGACTTTCTTAGTATAACAATCAATATAATGCCTAAATACTAGTAGATACTTTTTAATCCAGTTTCCCTGAATCGGAAAAGTTGGGAGCACCTCAAACCTTTAATAACTCTTTTTTTAAGATAAATAAATATAAATAATGGAAAAACATTCTGCAAAAGCTAGAGGCATAGCTCAAGTGGTACAACACTTACTCAGCAAGTATAAGGTCCTAGATTCAACCCCCAACACTGAAAATAGTCAAACATCCGGCAAGATTATACAATAGAGGATCATTCAAGGTCATTCATACAAACTAGCAAACAACAATCCAAAAAGGAAAGTAAGAAAACACAAATTCATTTATGATAAAATTGAAACAATAAAATATTTAGCAATAAATTTTTAAAAGTATAATATTTGTATATTGAAATCTAAAACCATCACAATAAATGGTTTCAGAGGCCTATACCATTGAGATAGCTAAACTCCCAAAACTTACATACATAAATTGACAAAGTATCTTAAAAGTCATATGGAAATACAGAGGAGCCAGAAACACAAATCTTTAAAAAAGAATAATAATGGACTTTGAAAACACACTTTTTCAAAATGTATAGCAGTGTCACTGTTATCAAGACAGTATACTATAGTCATGGGTAGATACATAGATAAATGGAATAGAATTAAGAGTTCAGAAATGACCCTGACATGAACGATCAATTTTTATATTAATGCCAAAAATTTCCATGGGCAAAGAGTGCTGATACAACTACATTTCCAACTGAAATCCATAGTTTAGATATCAGTTGTATGTGTAAAAGCTTGAAAGTCATCACTCCCAAACTTACAGTGACAAAGCGACATGGACAAACTACAAAAACAGTTTCTATACACAGATATTTCAAGAGGTTGTAAACAGCCAAACTAACATCTAAACAGTTTATTTCAAAGAATCACTGAGATCTGAGTTACTAGGTCAGAAATAACTTGAACTATAAATAAACAGGAACATTGTAATGATGTTGACAAATTGGTAGGGAGTGAATAGGGTCTATCAGAAAAGTGAGAAACACCTCTGAGGGCTTTAGTCATTCGGGAGAGGCCTGACGTTCATGACCTTTGCCTCCAGGAATGCTGTCAGTCACATTTTCATAGTGAAGAGTCAGGGGAAAAAACCCTTATGACAATAGGTAAGAAGGAAAAGAACATACTATAATATTACCGATTTCTACTTTTCAGGGTAAAGTCTTAACTAGAGAAGTACATTGTCCTTCCTCTAGTACCTTCTCTCCCTTCAGTTAGGATTGGGGATATTTAGGGTTTAGAATTGCTTGTGATGATCAAACCTCAGAGACCATAGACTAGAAAATTTACCTCTTCAATTTTTTACAACCATAACAATAAGGACTCTAATACAAAGATATTTAGAAACAATTACAAACTAATATCTCTCATGAACATAGATGTAAAGTCTCTTATTTACTAATATCAGCAAATAAAATACAATAATGCATAAAAGCTATTATGAAACATGACAAAATGGAATTATTTACTGTATGGAGCCTGATTCAACATTCAAATCAATATAATACACAACCATATCAACTAGCTGAAGAAGAAAACTATGTTATCAATCAGTGCAAAAAAAAAAAAGATTTGACAAAATCCAACATCAATTCTTGATATAAAAATACTCAAAAATTAGCCAGGCGACAGTGGCTCACGCCTGCAATCCTAGCTACTCAGGAGGCTGAGATCTGAGGATCGCGGTTCAAAGCCAGCCCGGGCAGGAGAGACCGTGAGACTCCTATCTCCAATAAAC
>NW_012267236.1:13272912-13275096 GCF_000151885.1 Dipodomys ordii
GTTATCTCAATAGTTGCAGAAAAACCAGTTGACAAGACCCAACACTCCTTTATGATGAAGGATCTGGTAAATTAGGAATCCAGGGAACATTCCTCAGTATAATAAAGGCTGTATATGACAAACATACCGCCAGCATCATACTTTTTTTTTTATTGTGAGAATACCATACAGAGGAGTTACAATTACATGGGCAAGATAATGAGTACATTTCTTATTAAACATGGTTGCCTCCTCCTTTGTTTCCCCTTCCCTTCCCTTCCTATACTCCCCCTCTCTCCCCACTCCATCCTCCCCCACACCCACCAAAGTTGTAAAGTTCGTTTTTTGACACAATGACTTGTACATCTCATTGTTGCAATGGGTCCACCTCTATCCCTAGTTAAACAATTTGTTTTTCCCTTCCCCTCCACAAATTATACCAATAACAAATACAGTGAAAGCATGAGTTATACCATGGGTGAGGAACGTACAAAGCAACAAAGAAATCATCTTATAAATATGTTAGAAATGATTGCATAAAAGGAAAAAAACAAAAAAACATTTGAATGCTTATCTTGGGGTTCATTCCCCTAATATCAACGTATCTGCTCTTTTCTGCTTGACTCAGACATATACTAGTTATTACAAATAAGGGAAACCATGGGACCTATGTTTCTGGCTTACTTCATTTAATATAATTTTTCCAAGTCTTTCCATTTTCTAACAAATGGGGCAATGTCATTCTTTCTGATGGAGGCATAGAATTCCATTGTGTATATATACCACATTTTCTTGATCCATTCATCTTTGGTGAAAAACTAAAGCCATTTCCTCTTAACTCAGAAATGAGACAAGGACATCCACTCTTTCCACTTCTCTTCAATCTAGTATTAGAATGCCTAGCTACAACAATAAGACAAGATGCAAACATAAAGGTGATCCAAACAGGGAAAGATGAAGTAAAACTCTCCCTCTTTGCAGATGACATGATCTTGTATTTAAAGAATCCCACAGACACCACTCCCAAATTACTCAAGCTGATTCAAAACTCTGGCAAAGTAGCAGGGTATAAAATTCATCCTCAAAAATCAATGGCTTTTCTGTATGTCAACAATGAGAAAAGAATGGCTGAAATCAGGAAAGTAATTTCATTCGTAATAGCCCCACAAAAAATAAAATACCTAGGAATTAACCAAAGAAGTGAAGGACCTCTATGATGAAAACTTTAAAAACCTGAAAAAGGAAATCAAAGCAGAACTTAGAAAGTGGCAACACTTCCCATGCTCCTGGATTGGAAGGATCAACATCATGAAAATGGCAATACTTCTCAAGACTATCTATAGATTCAATGCGATACCTATCAATATTCCAACCTCATTCTTCAAGGAAATAGAAGAGGCAATCCAAAATTTCATATGGAACAATAAAAGACCCCAACTAGCAAAAATGATCCTTAACAGAAAGAACAGTCCTGGAGGAATATCAATAACAAATTTCAAACTCTACTACAAAGCCATAGTAATCAAAACAGCTTGGTACTGGCACACAAACAGACCTCAAGACCAATGGAATAGAATTGAAAACCCAGAAACGAACCTACAGACCTACAGCCATCTAATCTTCGATAAGGGGGCTAAAAAATAGAATGGAAGAAAGACAGCCTCTTCAGTAAATGGTGCTGGCAAAATTGGTTAATCACTTGTAGAAAACTAAAGCTAGATCCTTATATATCACCCTGCACCAAAATCAACTCCAAATGGATCAAGGACCTCGAAGTCAAAGCAGACAATATGAAAACATTACAGGATGGAATAGGAGAAAACCTAGGTCTCCTTGGCACAGGCCAAAATTTTCTTAATAGAGACCCAGAAACATAACAAATCAAAGAAAGGTTGGACAAATGGGACTGCATGAAGCTGCAGAGCTTCTGCATGGCAAAGGACACAGCTAGCAAGATCAATAGAAAGCCCACGGAGTGGGAGATCTTCACTAGCCATACAATGGACAAGGGTCTAAAATCTAAAATATACCTGGAAATCAAAAGATTAAATTCCCCAACAACAAATCTCAAAGAAACAACTGCCCAATAAATAAGTGGGCTAAACACTTAAAGAGAAACTTCTCTGAAGAGGAAAGAAGGATGGCCAATAGACACATGAAGAAATGCTCAACCTCCATAGTCATAAAAAAAATGCAAATCAAAAC
>NW_012267236.1:13275146-13277089 GCF_000151885.1 Dipodomys ordii
ATTTCCTAACAAATGGGGCAATGTCATTCTTTCTGATGGAGGCATAGAATTCCATTGTGTATATATACCACATTTTCTTGATCCATTCATCTACTGAGGAGTTGGTTCCATATCTTAGCTATGGTGAATAACGCTGTGATAAACATAGTCATGCTAGTAGTTTTAGCGTGGTCTTGTTTGTGATCATTTGGGTAAATGCCCAAAAGTGGAATTGCTGGGTCATAGGGGAGCTCTATGTGGAGTCTTTTGAGGACCCTCCATACTACAAAGTGAAATGTTATCTCATTACTAAATCATAAAAAAATAAAAGAAGACTTGGATTTTTTCTTATGGCACAACAATGGTTTCTAAAATGTAGCACCAGAAGAAATCCCACAGAATCCAAAAGAAAAGCATTCTGTCTTTCACATCTAACTAGACACACAAACTGCTAAACTACATATTCAATTAAGACATATGTAATTTTTCCTTGGATATTTACTGAATATTGTGGGGGTTTTGTTGGTGCTTGAACTCTGGGCCTGGGCGCTGTCCCTCACCTCTTCAGCTCAAGGCAAACACTCTATACTTGAGCTACAGTATCACTTCTGGTTTTCTGGTTGTTTATTGGAGATTAGAGTCTCATGGACTTTCCTGACCAGGCTGGTTTTGAACTGCAATCCTCAGATAGATCTCAGCCTCCTGAGTATCTAGAATTTCAGGCGTGAGCCACCAGTACCCAGTTAATATTGTATTGTATTAGGATAAGAATACAAGATCTCTCTTCTTAACCAATTTTTAGTGTATAATGCCTTACCATTATCTATAGGTATAATGATATACAACAGGTATCTAACACTTGTTTATCATGGTTAACCAAAACCTTATCCTGATAATTAGCAACTTCCCATTTTCCCTTCCCTGAACCTCTGACAACCACCATTCTACAATGCTGTCTGAATTTGCCTGTATTCATGTATTAGATACCTTATTCTAAGAGGAATTATCCAATATTTTCCTGGTGTATCTAGGTTATTTCACTTGGCATGATGTTCTCAAAGTTCATCCATATTGTTGCATATTGCAGAATTTCCTTCTTTCTAGAACCCAACAGAATTACATTGTTCATATATACCACATTTTCTCTACCATTCATCTGATGATGGACATATAAATTGTTTCCGTATCTTGGCTATATGAGGAAGTCTCAATCAACATGGACATTGTCTAAACAACAAAATTAAGGAAATTAAGGTAAGGGGTGGTTGAAAGGGGAGAGAGAACGTTGAAGGGGAAGGCACTGATCAAGATGCATTGTATTTATAAACTGATTTTTATATAGCACCTTTTTGTACAACCACTTAAAATAATTTTTAAATATTTTAAGAACATGGCTGTGCAGCATCTCTTCAAGCTCTTCAGCCCATTCTTTTGAGGACCTACACAACAGTAGCATTGCTAGATTACCATAGCTCATTAAGTACTTCAAAATTTGTGAATAAAATACAGAGGCAGAAATGGGTGAGTAGCTCTAGATAGACAAGCATAGAGCTGGAGAACCTTTGAAAGTGAACTACATATGATTCTTAAAATTTTTATCTTTGATTTTTTTAAGTATATGCCAAGTAAAAAAATATACTTTTAAAATTCCAATGTCCTACCAAGCCCCAATGGCTCACACCTACAATCTTAGCTACTCAGGAGCCTGCAATCTGAGGATCCCAGTTTGAAGCCATCATCTTTGACAAGAAAGTCCATAACACTCTTATCTACAATTTACCAGCAAAATATAAATTGAAATGGAGCTATGTCTCAAGTGGTAGAGCTCCAGCCTTGAGTGAAAGGCTAAGGAACAGTAACCGGCTCTGAGTTCAAAGTCCAGTACTGTCCCAAAGTCCTATTCAAAATGAAACGAACTTTACAACTTTGGTGGGGGGGGGCGGGAAGATTGGGTGGGGAAGGGG
>NW_012267236.1:13279248-13283884 GCF_000151885.1 Dipodomys ordii
AAAAAAAAAAAAAAAAATACTCAAAACTTAACAGAGGTCAATTTTCTCAACTTGATAAAGAAAATCTAAAGAAAAGTAAACCCTTCCATTAGTATCATGATGCAAATTAGATGCTTTATCCATGACATGAGGAAAGAAGCAAAGATACTGTTCTCTCACCATTCACATTCAGTTTATACTGGAAGTCCTAGCCAATGTGATAGATTCAAAAGCAAATAAAAGAAACCAAAGGCCTAAATAACACATATTCCATGATCATGGATTACATATTCAATGTTACTAAGAAATTGCTTCTTTGTAGCTTGATCAATAGATTGAACCTCCCATTCAAAATAACAGAAAACAATGTCATGGATATCAACAAATTCAAATACAAAAGACCTAACGTACCAAACACAGCAATGAAAAAGACGGAAGTCAGATTTCATTACAACAGTACAGTAAGGAAGACAATGTGGTATTGAAGAAAGAATAGACATATCACTAGACACCTGTGTAGAGAAAGAGCCCAGAAATAAACCTGCACAGTCAACTGATCTTTTACAAAGGAAAAAGCAATTTAAGCTAGGTACTGGTGGCTCACACCTGTGATCCCAGCTATCTAGAAGGCTGAGATCTGAACATCACAATTCAAAGCCAGCCCAGGCAGGGAAATCCATAATTATCTCCAATTAACCTGCAAAAGAAGCAAATATGGAGCTGTGGCTTAAGTGATAGAGCACTAGCCTTGAACAAAAAAGTCCTGAGTTCAAGTCCCATGACCAACACCAAAGGAAAATAAATTAATACAGAAAGGATGGTTATTTCCACAAGTAGACCCAGACAACTAAAAGTCTATGTGCAATAATTAAAATGGGACAATCTTCTTTTTTCTTTTTTTTCTGTTAGTCATAAGGCTTGAAGTATGGGACTAGAAACTGTCCCTCCGTTCTTCAGCTCAAGGCAAGCACTCCACCACTTGAGCCACAGTGCCACTTCTGGTTTTCTAGTGGTTAATTGGAGATAAGAGTCTCACAGACTTTCCTGCCCAGGCTGTCTTTGAACTGTGATCCTCAGATCTCAGCCTCCTGAGTAGCTAGGATAACAGGCATGAGCCACTGGCTCAGAATGAATCATAGGCCTAAATATAAAATACAAAACTATAAAATTTCTATAAGAAAACAAACGATAATTTGTGCTTTGTTAAGATTTAGTTTTTCTTTTCTACAAAAGACACTCAATATGATGAAAAGGTAACTCACAGACTGGGAGGAAATATTTGCAAAACACATATCTGATGAAAGCTATATGTGCAAAGTAAATAAAATGTCTTAAAATTGAACAGCAAGATAACAGTTCAATTTAAAAAATGGACAAATATCTGAACAGACACCATCACAGAAAAGACATACAGAATATGGGAACTTATTGTATGAAAGATGCTCAAAATCACACATAATTGAGTAATTACAAATTTTAAAACTGTAAAATTGCATTAATCAGAATGTCCAAAAGGCTGACAAGACCAGCTGCACCTGGTGGTATACTTCCTGCAATCTCAGCTACATCAAAGGCATATATAGGAGGATCACAGTCTGAGGCAAGATTTGGAGGGAAAATAAAAAGCAATACTAGGCCCAATCTGAAAAACAGCTAAAGCAAAGACATGGCTCAAGAGGTACAAAGCTTGCTTAGCCAGTGTGAGACTTTGTGTCCAAACTCTACTTCTACCAAAGAAACAGGAAAATCACTAATAATACAAATTACTTCCAAAGATGTGAAGCAACAGAAATTCTCATTTGATGCCAGCAGAAGTATAAGATGATAAAGCCACTACAGAAAATTTACAAAGCTAAACATACAAATTTGTGCTCCCAGATAGTTAATCAATTGTTTTGAAAATGTATGTCTGCACAACAGCTTACATATAAATATTTAGAGCAGGTATATTTATAATTGCTAATAACTAAAGGCAACTAAGATACCTGGCAATCAATAAATATATAAATATACTATGATGAATCTACACAATGGAATATGAATTATCAGCCACAAAAATGGATAGATGAATCTTAAATGCATATTATTATGCAAAAAGCCAGCCTGAAAATGTGCCACATATGTGGAATTATATCATTGTAATTTCACAACATTTTGAAGAAGATACACTACAGACACAGTTAAAATATGGGTAGTTGTCAGGAATTTGAAACGTAAGAAGATTGTGCAAAATGAGGTAAGTACATTGAAAGGACACTGTATGATACTATAACTAAGTGTGTAGGATACTATGTATTTGCCCAAGGATCTTGAATTTAACAGTACAAAGCAAATCTTTGTGCATGCAAATATCAAAAACTCAGTCAGGAGGTTAGGGAAATCCCAAGATGGAATGAATAATGTTACAAATCAAGATAAATATTAAGATGTTCCAAGGGAGTTGGGTGGGAATGGTGCCAATCTAAGTAACTTTGGAAATTAGTGCAGTCTGTAAAACCAGAAGCTGAAGAAACTATGTGTAAGTGCTATCTTCTGATTGATAAAGTTTTCCCAGTGGGGGTTCATGCTAACAGTTCTGCAATTGCTATAAGCCTCAAATGATAAGTTAAATGGAGGAAGGACAGAGGGGAACCTAATACAGATGCAGACACTGTATGCAAAAATATTTGTAGATGTGTGCATGTCCCAAGTGTATATGCACCCACATTTCTATAAATGGCCTAGAAGCCATGATATATAAGCAACAAGGAGGACATCTTGTGCCCAGATATTGGCTTAATATCTTTCTCAATAACAGGAACTCAGGGTTCCTTGGAGAAATGGCTGAATGGCTGATGCTGTAACTGGGGCAAGTAGTAAAGACACACACACACACACACACACACACACACACTAAGTTTCTCAAAGACACACTGCCAATGCTCAAAAACAATTTCTCAGTGGCTACGAAAAATCATGTTAAGCAACAAAGGTGGTAGTTAATTATAATACAAAGCATAAGATAAATATCCATTCATTCATACTGTTATAAATTCAGCAACTGATGGAATAAGTAAAAATATTAATTCAGGAGAAGAGCCATGTCTCCCATGCGGAAATCCCCAAATACATTTGCAGATGCCCTAACTCAGAGATGTACATCCTGCTGTCCATCCTTGAGCACAGAAGTCATAGAGAGTCTTCAGTCTAAGAAACACCACATGGAAAGGGAGAAAAATAAAGGATCACTTTACAATGGAGAAACCCAACAAGCATTACTTCAGCCAGGTGATTGATGTCAATGTCAACAAGAAAGTCAGATGGACAGCATGTACTTTTGATAAAATGTCATTAAAAATTGAATAACTGGTGGAAGATACATATTTCCAGTCTAAACATGAGGCACGCATCAGGTAAATCCGAATGGAAAGACATGTTACAGTTAAATTTACAATATACCTGGTCAAGGTTCTTCAAAACTGTCAAGATGATTAACAGCAAGAAAAGTCTGAGACCCTGGCACAGTCGGGGCACAAACTCATGAGGCCAGAGGAGTGACATGGAGTGTGGGATAGTTGATGGGATTCTAGAAGAAAATGGAAAACAACTCAAATGAACTCTAAGTCTGGCTCTGGTGGCTCACACATATAACCCTAGTTACTCAAGAGATTAAGGCTTGAGGAACAAGATTTGAAACAAGCACAGGCAAGAAAATCCTTGAGACTCTTATAAAAATAGTGCTGTGGATCAAGAAATTCCATTCTTGAGTGAAAAAGATAAAGGACAGTGCCCAGGCCTTAAGTTCAAGTCCCATATTGGTGCTCTCTCGCTCTCTCTCTCTCTCTCTCTCTCTCTCACACACACACACACACACACACACACACACAAATCATAGACCAACATATAAGTGCTAAAACCATAAATTCTTTGAGTAAATCTTTGTGACACTGGTTTTTAAAACAAAAGTAAAATCATGAGAAAAGAAAAATCCATACATTTCATAAAAATTAAAAATAGTTGTGCTTCAAGGAATACCATCCTGAATAAAAAAACAAATAGAAAAAAGTATTTTCAAATTACATGTATGGTAAAGCACTTATGTGTTGACAGTGGTGAACTAGTAATGAGCATAACTAACCTCCAAGAAGTTGACTCATATTAGATTCCTGGCCAAACCAGGAAAAGTGCCAGTGGCTCACATCTGTAATCCTATCTGGTTTGCTGAGTCTGAGAGGGTTGTAGCTTGAGACCAGCCCAAGTAGAAAAGTTTACAAGACTTCTTTTTAACAAAGAATTGGCATGGTGGTGTATACCTATCATCCCAGCATAAAATAAGCAGATCTCAGATAATGTATGCATGCACCGGGGCAGGAAGGATAAAAAATAATCAGTGGAAAAAATAGAGGGCTTCAGAGGAATTCTACAAGGCCTTCAAAGCAGAGCTCACACCAATACTCCTATAACTCTTCAATAAAATTGAAAGAGAAAGTTTACTACCAAACTCATTCTATGAAGCCATCATAACCCTCATCCCAAAACCAGGCAGGGACTCATCAAAGAAAGAGAACTATAGACCCATTTCTTTGATGATCATTGATGCAAAACTTCTCAACAAAATTTTGGCCAATCAACTTCAACAATTCATCCAAAAAATCATACACCATGATCAAACAGGATT
>NW_012267236.1:13286809-13296947 GCF_000151885.1 Dipodomys ordii
GCGGGTGATGGGAAGGGGAAACAAAGGAGGAGGCAACAATGCTTGATAAGAAATGTACTCATTACCTTGCCCATGTAATTGTAACCGCTCTGTATGGTATTTTCACAATAAAAAAAAAAATAGAGGGCTGGTGGTGTGCCCTAGGTGTGGTTAGACTATCTGACAAGCAAGTGTGAGGCCCCGAGTTCAAACCTCAGCAAAAAGAAAGCACTTGTACCCGGGATTATATGTCCTAGATAAGAAAACAGAATTGAGCTGCACCCACACAGATAAGCATCTCAAAAATGGAAAAGACAGCTAATCCAATGTAAAAATGGATAAAGGATGGTAACAGACAATTCTCCAAGGAAGATATGTAAGTGGCTTATAAGCTATGAAAGCAACAGCCATCAGGGAAATACAAACTCAAACCACAACCAAACCATTTCACGCCCACTAGGATAGCTCTAATCAAAAGACAGATGATGGAAATACTGGAGCCCCTATTCACTGCAAGTGCAAATGTAAATTGGTGCAACAGTTTGAGAATAATAGAATCAACCTCTTCTACTTTTCTGCTCCGACATGTCTCCCCCGTATCCAAAATACCGCAATGGCCTCTGCCCTTCTGCAGCGATGACCACTCAATGTTTAGGCTCTCAGGATAGCACACAGCACGAGTGGCAGAGCCCAGAGCTCTCCACTTCTCTCTCAACCACCTTTCCTCCTTGTAAGGCTCGACATGTCTGTGCCTCAGAGATGGACTAGGAAACTGTATGTGAGGATAGTTTTTGGACAAGACCGCCTGTTCTTCAACTTCCTTTTTCAGAATTAATAGAAAGCACTTGATACTCTCTCAACTCTTCTATATCCTATAGAAAATTAGGTAAAACTGCTTATTTTATTTCTTTTCATACACATATATGTTATCCATACTGTCATGTATATTTTTATCTAGGACATAATTCTTCATGGAAGAGAAGGAAGGAATGGCATTCTAATTGTGCTCCCTGTTCATGTTTTATAGCCTATATCCAATAGCACCTACTTCCTGAACTCTCAGCTGATTTGAGTGGCCACGTTATCGTTTGCTTCCTTGAATCTCCTAGGTGCACCATGCTTTTTTTTTGGGGGGGGGGTCAGTATGGGGTTACTACCTTATCCTAAGCTTTTATTCTGTGATCTACTCTCTATACAGCAGATGTCTAGGCTCTCTAATATTTTTATATGTGATTATATTATTGTTTGGTTTTTTATTTATTTGTATTTTTATTCTTTTTGTCAATTATGGGGTTTGAACTAAGGGCCTGGGTGCTGTCCCTGAGCCTGTTTTTACTCAAGGCTGGCATTCTACCACTTGTGCCACAGCACCAATCCAGCTTTTTCTGAGTAGTTTCATTGGAGATAAGAGTCTCACAGACTTTCCTTCCCCAGGTTGGCTTCAAAACACAATCCTAAGATCTCAGCCTCCTGAGTAGCCACTGAAGCCCAGTTAAATTTTTATTAATATAAATTAATTGTTCAAAGGTATTTCACTGTGGTATTTACATAAATGTATATCACACACTTTGAGCAAAATCATCTTGTCTATTTTACTCATTCTTCGCCTGCTCTCCAGTGGGTTTCATTGTATCATCACTCTCACTATTGTTAGAGTCATTTAAGAACAAAGACTGTTTTACTTTCCTATACTCTCAACATGTAGTAGTGCCAAGTGAGTGAATGAATAAATGAATGAACCAGCTTGATGCTGGGGGTCCTTCGGAGGGCCCTGCTGTCTGGTCATCATCATTGCTCTAACAGCATCTTCTTGCTTTTGTACTAGATCTCTAGAGAGGCATGCAGGACAGTGAGAATGATATAGAATCATGAAGCATCTCGAATCTACAACAGGACAGTCATGCGGCCTGGAAGAGCTTACCTCTCTATATCTCAATTGCATATCTGTCGATAATAAAAGTTATTTTCAGTTCTAACATCCTAGGATTCCTGAAATGACAGGTCTTAGTTCCAATGAAGAGATAAACTACAAAAAATAAATCTTTGAATTTAGTAAATAGATGTCTTTTCTTACATCCTAATTGTTAGTTCTGCCTTGAATGTCTGCAACATATACATATGTATACATATATATTATATACACACATATATACATACAGACAATGTCAAGGGACTCTCTGTGTTAACTATGTATTTATTGCTATAAGACCATTTTGTTCTGTCTTCACCTGGGATGCTTCCAAAGATCATCTAACGTACATACCTACAGCCAGTTCAGATTCAGCCAGCCAGACTCCCAGAACCATGCTCTTGATCCTGCTACTTCTCCAGGGCACATGGGTAGCACCAGCCTTCTCTTCTTCCCCCAGAAGCACTGGCTGCCATTCCAGTGCTATGTACTTCATTGAAAAATTCAACTGTGGTTCTAACAAGAAGGGGTCGTTCAGAAAGTTGTGAGGAGAGAACACAGTCCCCAGGAGAGCAAAGAGATATTTGCTGATGACTTCATTTTGGGGCAAGGACCTCAGTTTTATTTGATATTACCGAACCTGGATTGGGAAAACAAAGTCAGAGAGCCTTCTGACCTGAGTTTTGGAAAGAATGAAGTTATGTTCCCCAAACGTTATCAGTCATGAGATGGAAAGGTGAACACTGTCATTGCAACATCACCTGTTTTCCTCCTGCCAGGGGCGTGGGGGGGGGGGGCGCAGTTTGACTCAGTGTCAGGAAAGGCTTCTTCCATCGTTCAATTCCTCCTCACAGTCTGGGGTTAAGAGGCTCACCGTAATGCTCACCCACATTGCTGACTTCAGCCCAAGAAGTGTAACTACAAGAAATTTACTGAGATGGCTAAATAGGCCTTTTAATCTCGGTCAGAAAGAACAGGTAAACAGGGGAATTTCCATCATATGAAACCTGTACTTTGAGTTCAACAAGGTATTCAGAGTAATAGGTAAGATAAAGATTATTCTAGAGCTAACAAAGTCACAATGATTGTGATCAACTCTCAGAGTTGCTGGCCTTCTTCCTAAAATTTCCAGCCAAATGTTCTCCCCGTTCATTTTTCTTCCCCCCAGCTTTTCTCTTTGCCTATTCTTTCTTTCCCCATGAGACTGTGGGGGGTTTTTTAATTTCTTTCTCCCTCTTTTTATCTAGAAAAACAGCCTCACAAAAACACATATAAAAACTGTAAACACCCATATACAGATAGCACGCATTCCCACTTTGATTTTTATCCATATATTCATTCACTGGTGAGATGATCAATTACTCAATGCCTCTTCAGTTGCTGAGTCTTAGCTGTTCATACCCTTCTGATGATACAACACCTTAGAACAGATGAAAATGTGTGTTTAACCCAAAATACTGGATTTAGCTGGGAAGACCGAAGATAACTGTAATTAAAATATGTGTTTGATTTACATTTAGAGTCTGGGAAAAACCAAGCCTATAAATTAAATCCTTAGGAAAACTTGCTTGTTGGGGAAAACAGCCAAATCAAAAGCCTTGCTGTTTGGTGTTTATACTGGCATTTCTGAAACTCTTGTCCTTACTCTCAGTCACAAGTAGGGATCAAATTGTGTCCAGCTCTTAGCATCCCCAATACGTTCATTGAAGAATTCCTTACAGGCTTGAGAGACACTTCTAAGGACTCATCTCCCAATGGCTCATTGCATAGGCAGAAAATAAAACTATCAAGGATTATGTAGAGTCTAGGCACAGATGTCTCAAATACTGTGTCACGACCAAGACATGGCTTTTGACCAAGGCTGCTGTTCCACTCTGCTTAACATATTCATTGACCATCTGTTGAGCACCAATAGGTCATCCGGGCATTCTTCACCTGCTTGGCACTTCTACCCCATTAAGGCAGGCTCGACACTAGGCAGGTCCACATCAGATGACAGCAGCAGTAGTATAAAGGAGAAATAGTTTTAGGTTTTGAATCTGGACACAAATTCTCAGCATAAACGTTAACTTTAAGACCCGGTAATACTCAGTTCAGAACTGCTATAAGGACTCACTTTCAATATTAATGGCAAACATTCTTACGGGTTTTTTTAAGAAAAGAATGGAAGCAGAATAGAATAAAATCCCATGAGAAAACCCTGTGTTTCTAAACAAGAAGCCACCTATTTACTGGATCATGAAATCGATTTAATTGGCATCAATGAGCTTTTATTAATGACATAGAACAGAGTTGAAAATGGAGTGCTCCATTTGTATTAAGGTAAGATTCTCTTTTGAAAAAAGCTCTTCATTAGCATGCATTAGTCATACAAGGAGGAAGAGTTTCATTGTGACATTTACATACACACACATACACATGGATAAATATATAGATATATATATAGAGAGAGAGAGAGATACTATCTACCCCATCACTCTCTCTTAACCATCCAGTGCCTTTTCTTAAAACAATTTCATCAGGTTTTGTTGCTTTAAATTCATCCACGCATATTCACTCTCTCCATCCTCTCCTCCCCTCTCCCTCTGATACCCATACTCAAACAGATCCTATTTTACTTTCCTGTCATTCATTTTTCTAAGAGCATATTAATTGCATTTCTAGATCCACCATGATATTTCTCAGGGACATGGTTTATACTTTAATCAGAATAATGCCCTCTATACAGCTTGCTCTTTCTCCTTCCCCATTCCTCTATTGCTTAACAACTTTCAGTCAGATTTTTTTATGTCATCTTCATACATATACGCAATTTATGTTAATATTCTTCACCCTCTATCATTCTCTTTCCCTCTTGCTATTCACCTTGTCCCGTGATTATAATCAAGTTGTGTGTGTGTGTATGTGTGTGTGTGTGTTTGAAGTCTATACCCTAAAAAGTAAAAACACATAGAATTGGACTTTTTGAGCTCATCTTATCCCATTCAACATGACTCCAGCTCCATCCACCTTCCTGCAAATAACATAATTTCAGATTTCTTTTATGGCTGAGCAATGTTCTATGGTGTCTATGTACCATATTTTACTTATCCAGTTATAAGTTGTTTGGGGTAATTTTATTTCTATTATATATGCATGTATATGTGTTAATTTCAAAAAATTGGCTTATAATTGATACCCAATTCAAAACCGAATTTTAATAAGGCTTTATTCTTTCTCTTATGAGCTACTAATTGGATTATGAACTTAGTCCAGTATTTCTTGATTACCACACTTGCTCTGCCTCATGGGAAGATGGCTGTAGACATCCTGTGCTCCAGGACCCAGCTAAGGTAGAAGAATAACCAGAAACAACTCAAGAACATTGAGAATACTTAGTTCCATTCAAGGTAATAGTCACTCTTTAGTAACAGGAGGGCACAGAAGGGACAACAGAGGTGTTAGAGCACATTTCCAGGAGTCCATCCTGAGCAATCTGAGAGAAAGGACTAGGAGTTGGTTCCTGGAGAAACACAATAGGAAGAACTGGAATAAAGGAAATAGCCTGAGCCAAGCTGGGGAGAACCAAGCAGGGAAGAGCCTAAGCCACATGATCTCCCCAAGCCACAGAAGGGGTGCTAGACAGTCCTCGTAAGGACAGCAGCATTCATGTAGGGTAGACCTCTTGCTCATACATGTAGGGTAGACCTCTTGCTCATCTCCATACCAGGAGTTCTTGCTTGGGCTCCCCATGTGAAAGCTTCACACGTAAAGATGATCTCCCTGGGTTCACCTTCTCTCGGCCCTGCTCGCAGCTAGTCACCATACATACCACAAACCAGTAAAGGCAAAGGCCGAGATGCAGAATGATATGAAACACCCATCATCCACGTTTGTCTCATACTGGTGTTTGTGGTGTACTAGGCATGGAATAGACCTTTGACACTAAAGCATTCTGATCAAAACTTGTTATTGGCAATGACAAGTTATCAGTGACACACTGTACCCTGTATGACTAGTGTGCTCCCGGGGGAATCTCTTGACAATGCTTGAAGACTCTTGATCACATGTGAGAAAAGTAGCCTAGAAATATTCCCCCGAGCAGAGAGACCTGCATCTGTAAGACTCTCTCTCTTTCTCTTTCACACACATACACACGCACGCACACACACACACACACAAATGCACACACACACGCACACACACACAATCCTCTCCTCACCCTGAAGACAACTCAATTCTAAGGCTTGAGCATGGTTAAATTTGAAGTTATTTCTAGTATTTATTCCATAGTACAAATTCCCTGTCAAGACAATTTGTTCTGCACCTGTGACTCGACACACTAATTCTCAACCTTAACTCCAGAGAGTTATTGGTGACAGTAGAGCAGTTAACTGGAGTATTTACTAAAGAAAAGTGATGTGCTAACATCTAATACTCTAATATCATGTATATAAGAGCTGCAAACAAGACCAGCCTGACAGCAGTGAACTCTCTCGGGATTTGCTTGACACGGCCAGGTAAGGTCGTCACTTATACTGGATGAGGGAAGGAGGCCTGCCCATTCTTACCTGTTCCTCGCATGCACAGTGTTTCCAGCCTCCCCAGTCATCCTGGAAGGTATCTGTGCTGAGTGATGACAAGAAGCAGTGGTGGAAAGGCATCCAAGAACCAGGATGGCAAAGTCTAGGGCAGTGGAGGGCTGAGCAGTTTCTTACTACTTCTATATAAATTTCTATGGATGGGAGTACCCGGGCACCTTGGCAATTATCTAGTCCAAAAGTAGCCTAAAACCTACTGCAGTTCAGTCCAGGAAGGTTAGCGAGTCAGAGCAGAATAAGGGGTACCACCAAATCCTCTGCTTACTGCAGTAAACATTTCAGCCAGGGAGCATTTAGGGGCAAAGGATGGATTTCATAGATTTAATGACTTCTTGAAGTTCTGTATAAAATTGTCTGGGCGTTTGTCGGTCTATTTTTTCCTTTTGGCAATACCCTAGTATTGAATTCAGGGCCTTGAACTTGATAGGCAAGCGATTCTACTTTTATTTTTAGTTTTATAGCTAGGGTCTCATGCTTTTGCTCAGATGTCCTTGGACCACAATCCTGAGCCACTACTGCCAGCTAAGATTTTTATGGCAAGATGGTGCTAGCTCTTGTCAAATTGTCAAAGTCCTATGTTGTTAAAAAAAATCCTGATTAGTTTACTCCGTTGTAGTTACCATGCATTCACATGGTAAGGAGAGTAAGTATCCTTATCATGCTGGTTATAAGCCTTTAAGTGACAAAACGTTCTCTTCTATATGAATAAGTAACCCAACACCTCTCTAAACAAGTGGCCACACAGCAGCTTCTAGTGGTCAGTATCTCCGCTTCAGTAGGGGCATGAAATTTGTGGAAGATCAAAAGAGTGCTTTGATCAAAACTAAGGGCCAAACCTAGTTTTTGAGAAACTCGGTGTTATAGGTCACTGTTCCCATAACATATATGCGGGCATTCCAATTTGTAAACTACTGTAGCACACATTTGAAAACTAGTAAACTAAATACCACCATTTGTAGTACAAATCAGGCAAGCCAACACTTTCTGTCACCAATGTGAAAACTGCAGGTGCCCCAATGGTGGATTCTTTGAGATTGCTGCTATCAAGAATATATAAGAGGGCTGGGAAGGTGGCTCAGTGGCAGAGTGCTTGCCTTACATGCATGAGGCCTTAGGTTCAATTCCTCAGCATCACATAAGCAGAAAAAGTCAGAAGTGGCGCTATAGCTCAGGTGGTAGAGTGCTAGCCTTGAGCTGAAGAGCTGAGGGACAGAGTTTAGGCCCCACAACCAACAACAGCAAAAAAAAAGAATACATAAGAAAAGACTATAAAGTCGGGCGCCTGTGGCTCATGCTTATAATCCTAGCTACTCAGGAGGCTGAGATCTATCTGAGGACCATGGTTCAAAGCCAGCCTGGGCCGGAACGTCTATGTGACTCTTATTTACTATAGAATAAACACCAGAAAACCAGAAGTGTTACTATGGCTCAAGTGGTAGAGTGCTAGCCTTGAGCTAAAGAGCTGAAAGACAGTGCCCAGGCCCAGAGTTTGAGCCCCACGACCAGCAAGAAAAAAGAAAAAAAAAAGGGTATAACCCCTGCTTTCACTGTATTTGATGTTGGTATAATTTGTGAAGGGGAAGGGAAAAAACAAATCATTTAAATAGGGATACAGGTGGCCCCATTGCAACAATGAGATGTACAAGTCGTTATGTCGAAAAACGAACTTTACAACTTTGGGTGGGGGGTAGAGGAGCAGGGGGTAGGGGAGAGACGGGAAGGGATGGGAAGGGGAAACAAAGGAGGAGGCAACAATGCTTGATAAGAAATGTACTCATTATCTGGCCCATGTAATGGTAACCCCCTGTATGGCAAAGACTATATTGCACATCATATCTGGCCAGGCTGTGAGAAGCTTCTTTTTCAGTTGGTTTACTACAGTTTAAATGTCTATCCTAATTGTTCATTTGATAATACAGCAAACACACAATTTGATTTTTGAACCTTTATTATTGTTTTTTTGTTGGTTGTGGTGCCTTGAACTCAGGGCCTAGGCGCTGTCCCTGAGCTCTTTGCACAAGACTATCATCCTACCACTTTGAGACACAGCTCTACTTCCAGTTTTCTGGGGATTAGTTAGAGATAAAAATCTCACAGACTTTCTTTCTGGCTTTGTACCTCAACCCTCAGATCTCAGCCTCCTGAGTAGCTAGGATTACAGGTATGGGCCACCAGCACACAGCTTGATTTTTTTTTAACTTTTGATACTAAACATATCTAAGATTTATTCTTAGAAATTAGGCAGTATCTCTTCTTTGATGAGGATAAGGAAAGTTTTTTCTTAACCTCAGTATAACCTTCTGGCTGAGGAGGTAAGCAGAAGTTTACCTGAAGGAGTTGTCCCCTGAATTATGAATAACTTACAAATAATTATGTAACCAAACTAAGATAAACTATAGCTTATAGCTTTCCAAAGTCCAAACAAGGCAAACTCCATACACGAATTAAGATAGCTTCTTTCTTTATACTTGAAAAGCAGCCACCTCAAGAAATGGTTTTGACCCAGATTAGAGTAATAAATAATTAATATTAGCAAGTAATTCAATCACTGAAAGGACATATCTGACAAGTGAAAACATTTAATTTTTACTTTTTCTGTTATTAAACCTTTCTAATATTCTAAGTGAATACTATCTCTTTCATAACTAGGTCATTACTCATAAAGTAATAAGACAAGGAATGATAAACAGTTAACTATATCACATGTATTCCATGATGTAATGTTGATTTGGGAGAGCTAAGTAGACTTTATATAAAATGAGCCTGATTGGTTGTTATGGTAATAGAAAGTGTTAACTTTATGACCAGTGAAAACACAACTTAAAATATTGATTTGGTTTATGATGCTGTACTTCAAATATACATTTAAATGATAATGGTAATAATTATTAAAGTTGGACCAATGGTATTTTTCAGATAGCTGAAAAATGAAAAAATATATAGATTTACCCTTTGTAGTATTGTATTTCATTGTTATTGACTGTGCTGTCTTTTTGTAAAGAAGTTGAGCCAGTGGGCCATGAACCAGAGAGCTTATGTTTCCAATTCTAAATTATTTTTTTGTTTTTTAAAACCCAAAGAGTTTTGTTAGTCAGTCTCTGGTGGCTCACACCTATAACCCTAAGTACTGAGGAGACTGAGATCTAAGGCTTGTGTTTCAAATATAGCCCAGGCAGAAAAGTCTAAAATACTCTTGTCTCCAGTCAACCAGGAAAAAAAGCTGGAAGTAGAGCTCGTGGTTCAAGACGTACAGCACCAGCCATATGAGAGAAAAGGTTAAAGGACAGCATGTGGGCCCTGAGTTCAAGTCCCAGTAAAAACTTTAAAAAAAATTAAAGTGAAATTTTTAATAAGTTTTTATTGTGGAAATACCATACAGAGGGGTCACAATTACATGAGCAAGGTATTGAGTACATTTCTTATCAGGCATTGTTGCCTCCTCCTTTGTTTTCCCCTTCCATCCCTGCCCCTCCCATCTCCACAACTATACTCCCTCCCCATCCCCTATCAAATTTGTAAAGTTCATTTTTCGACAATGTCTTGTACATCTCATTGCTGCAATGGGTCCACCTGTGTCCCTATTTAAACAATTTGTTTTTCCCTTCCCCTCCACAAATTATACCAACATCAAATACAGTGAAAACAGGGGTTATACCATGGGGGAGGGACA
>NW_012267236.1:13299222-13320784 GCF_000151885.1 Dipodomys ordii
CTTGCCCATGTAATTGTAACGCCTCTGTACAGTATTTTCACAATAAAAAATTAAAAAAGAGAAAAAATAAATAAATCTTTGAAGATGGAAAAAATGCGCATTAGGAATTATTGTGGTTTAATTCAAGTAATGACTTTTTCCATGGAATAATGGACATTTCCTTAGAGAAAAAAAGCTGTCATTCCATATAGGTAGCTGAAAGTTGGGAAGGGATCAAGTTATAAATGACAAATGTGATCTGCACTGGTAAGTTATGACTCTCCATCAATCAAATGGTGATTAAATATTTTCTACTGAAAGTGGTGAAGATAGGTTCTTTTCACACTTAGGAAAATAGAAAATGGAAAAGATTTGTTGAACCCATTCATCCATTTATTCATTCAATATGTCACCTTTGAAATATTTGTGGGACATTATACCAGGAACAAATATTTCACTTAGGACTAACTGGTATTAAGATGACAGAAATGAAATGTATATTCCCTACTGAAAATGTTCAAAATAATGGAAGGGAGGCTAGCTCTGTGTGTGTGTGTGTGTGTGTGTGTGTGTGTGTGTGTGTGTGTGTGCGTGCACGCATGTGTGTGCGCACACGTGCATGTACACGTGCCTATCTATTTCTAAAAGCTAGTGCTCCACTACTTGAGCCACAGCTCCACTTTCAGCATTTCTGGTGATTAACTGGAGATGACTCTCTACCAGGCTGGCTTTGAACCATGATCTCAGATCTCAGCCTCCTGAGTAGCTAGGTTATAGGCATGAGCCATTGGTACCTGGCAGGATATTTTATAATGGATATACACACAAAGCATATGAGTAGCATTCAAAGTAACATCTGAATTTGCCAGGGAAATCAGGGAGTGCTACAAAAAGGATGTTAAGGTTGTTTAATCAAGATTATGAGGTCACATTCCAGGCAGAGAGATAAGCATCTTTAAGGACTCCATGTCATGAGACATCTTGAACAACCCAGGAAAACAGGAGCTGATTTGTGCAACTGAAGCTGGAGAGCAGAGAGAGAGAGAGAGAGAGGCTGTTGCAATAGTACAGGTGACATGCTCAGATCAGTGGAAGAGGACCAGGACAGGAGAGTTCTAGGTGCAGAAGTAAATGATAGAGAAGACCACAGTGACTGCTGGATTTCTGATTTGCATCCACAATCCCTAAGATAACATATTTAATTTGAATACTTTCTGTTTGAGATGCCTTTGGGACATCCGATTTGGTTGGCCATTATATTCATCTTTAGATTAAGAATTCAAAGAAAAAATAGCCTGAAAATATCAATGTGGAGCCATTACTGTATAGCTAGAAGTTTAAACGATAGGATAAATGAGATCAGGATTTGCAAATGCAGAGCTCACAAGTAACTCAACATGTAAAGCATAGGAAGAAGGTTAGTTGTAAAGCAGACTGCAAAGATCCTATATATAACATAGTAGGACTAGCAGATCATGAAGAAATGAAGCCCAGTAGAAGTGCAGGACACACCTGCAGTGTTTCTTTGTTTATGAACCTGGTTGCTTACTTTTGAAGAACCTCGTACTTTTCTCCCTAACAATTGTACTGACTTATGTACGAACAGCATACACGAATTCCTTTTCCTCTACATTCTTAATAGTATTTGTTTGGGGTTTTGGGGTTTGGGGATGGAAACACGATGGCCTTTCTGACTGTATACATTTTGACTAGAATGCAATGGTACAGGCCTTGGGAGAGGGTACTGTGGGTTGAACTCAGGGCCTCATGCTTGATAGGCAGGTGCTGTCCCACTTCATTCACTCTGTCTGGCCTTTTAATGTTGGTTATTTTCAAGATAGGTCTCATTTTGTATCTAGAGTGTGTTGGACAGTGATCCTCCTATTTGTGTTTCCCCTACATTACTGAGATGACAGTTGCACACTGCCACACTCAGCCATTGATTGAGAAAGGGATCTTGTGAACCTTTTTTTGGCTCCATTGTCAGGTGGAGTTCATCTCCATTTCCCAGGTGATTGGTAATATGGAGCACTTTTTCAAGTACTTGTTAGACATCAGTCAGTAAAAACAAAATAGTTGTCAAGTAAAGAAATAATTGAGATGCTGCCACTGGATTTGTTACATAAAAATTGGGTGACATTAACAAGATGTTTTGCTATGGTTTTGAGTGGTAGAGAAGGTATGTTTTGTAGGTGCTTATTTTAGTCATTTATATATATGTTTTCCTAGTTTGTCCTCAGACTCAAAGTGAGTGGTATTCCTTTCATAACACTCAGGGAGTATCTGCTGTGTGACAGACATTGTTCTAAGTACATAACACTCATTACTTCATTTAGGCTTCACCTTATTATAAGTGGTATTAACACTCTTATTTTACAGTGTAAAAAAAAACTGAGAGACAAAGAAGTAAAGTGTGTCACTGTGATAGAGCTAGGAATTAGCAAAACTGAAAGAAGTCTGGTTTCAAACTCCATGCAGTCACAATGGAGTTCGCATTGACCTTCTAAAGATGTGCTCATCTGATTCTAAGTGGTTAAACAACCTACCAATGCACTGCCAGCCAGTGAGTTAAAGCAGGATAAACCTGAGCCTGATTCCAAGGCTTGGAACAGCCATGTTGCCAGTGGGACAGAGTTCAGAGATAGGAGAGAAAAGTCATGACAGGAAGAATGAGAACCTGCAAATGCAGGAGGGGATAACAAGAAAGAACAATCTAAAACGTCAACAGATTCAGGAGTGTACAGATCACAGGACTGGAAAGGAATCCTTAGAGGCTACCCTGCCTTCTTCTTAGCAAGCAAGAAGGAAAGCAGAACAGGAAAAATGTTCCCTGCTCAGTAAGGAGGTTCAAAGGCTTTGGGAGGGGGTAGAAGAGGATTCACATAAACTCATTCACAAATACGCCTGAGAGG
Organism: Dipodomys ordii; assembly: GCF_000151885.1. Taxonomy (NCBI): domain Eukaryota; kingdom Metazoa; phylum Chordata; class Mammalia; order Rodentia; family Heteromyidae; genus Dipodomys; species Dipodomys ordii. The sequence continues at coordinate 13,302,114 of NW_012267236.1, forward strand.
GGAGGAGAGCGAATTCCTTTAGCTCAGCACTTGGCCCAAACAGAATAGCCCTCTCTCCCTCTTCCTCTTTCTTTGCCTCTGCCTCTAGCTCTCTCCAGCCTTTCAATGTACCAGGAGATGGTTTACCCAGCCTCCTCCCCATCTAAAGGACAGGGGAAATTCCAGTTTGGGTTTTCCAGGAGAATTGCCGTTAGCACATAATGTCTCATCTGGACTTTACTCCAGGAGAAGAACCAGAAAGTTGTAGTCAAACCGACTCTCCACTTCCCTTGAGTTATTAAAACTCAACAGTTTGGCAGGTTAGCCAAATACTAACAAAAAATTAAGTCTCCAAATTCTGAATTGGGAGCAAGGAAGAGCAGGAGCCTACCTTTTTTTTTTTTTCACGTGCTGTTCTGGTTTCTAATTTTCCAGGACAAGAATGTGTCACCTGTGTCTCCCTATGTGGATGGTGCCTTGCTGAGCACTCAGCAGGCTCCCCGCAGCCTACTGACAAGAGGAATGGCAGTCTCCAGGAAAGAGAACACAAAACAAATAAGCACAGGAGGACCCGTGCATCTTGTAACTGGCTTCTCAAAGAAGCTTCGCCCTTAAACTAGAAACTGGCTGGAGAATAAAGCAAGTACCTAGAGAGTCAGAGAGAAACAGCAATGTCAGCCTTCCCCTCCCCACATTCTCCCTCCCAGAGCATCACCCTCAGCCCCTGGGAGGTCTGCCATGTGACAAACTCAGAATAGTCGTGATTATATTTCCCTCCTTTTTTAAAAATGTTTCCGCCAACAATCGGTCTTGAACTCAGGGCCTGGTGATCTCACTTGGCTTTTTTCCACTCCAGGATGGTGTTCCACTGCTTGGTCCACACCTCCACATTCAGCTGTTTGCTGGTTCACTGAAGATAAGAATCTCAGGGACTTTCCTGCCCAGGTTGCCTTCACACTACAATCTCCAGATCTCAGCCTCCTGAGTGAGCCACCCGTGCATGGTTTTTATTTTTCTTAACATAAGCACTTTTTCATATGTTTAAGAATTATGTTGCTATTTATAAACTATTTGCCTGTTTGTGTACTTTATCTGTTGCTTTTGTTAGTGTGAAAAGAATAGTCTTTTGTGATCATTCTTCCTGTGTAGTGAGGAAGTAGTACCAAAATATGCAAATACTTTAATGGTAAGCTACAAGTTGAAACCTTCTGTCACTTGCATATTATAATTAGTTTACCAAAGTTAAGGACCCTTAGGCAGATGGAGTAAGAAAAATTATCGTATGTCTATGTGTGTCCTGATATAACTCTATCCTAACCTAAGGGTTCAAATCTTAGCCAAGCTATTCCAAGCTGGAGTAACTTCTCTTTCCCTTAGAAATCTCAATTATAACCTTAAGTTAAAGTAAAGCCTATATTCTGACTACTAATTATTATTATTATTCCTTTGGCTCGTGGTAGGACTAACCAGCCAAGAATGGGTAATACTAAAGCTTGGTGAGCTGACAGGATTGTAGAGCTGGTCCTCCAAAAGGACATCAAGGTAATAATTTACAGTATAAGAGGAAGTTGTCAGGTGTCCAGATTTTCTGCCAAGAACATTACTTATTTTAGGTTACATTTTATTTCAAGAGATTCTCAATATTCAATCATGTATGCATCAAAAAGCAGTTGGCAATGGCTCGAAGTACACCAACACAAATACTTTCAGAGAAGCCTCATCCTGGTGGAAACAAAAGACAGCAGAAGAGGAGCTGGGAAGGACCAAGAAGAGCATCAGCCATGCTAAGTGAAGTATGTAGAGATCTAGCCATGGCTTGGGCATATACAACTATAACAACGCCTATATGAGGAACACCAGTTTTATAGTGAGAAAACCAAGGAATAAGGAAGTCAAATGACTAGCTCAAAATGAGTCAAAATAAGAGAGTCAAATGACTTGCCTTCAATGTCCACCTTTTCCTAGATTGGTGGAAGACAAGTTGGATGAGTACCTATCCTCATGAAGGTGGATTTTTTTTTCCTTCGACCTTTGGCTTTTCTTTTCTGTTCTTCTTTTCCTACTCAGCCTTTTCAATGTTCTTGGCTCTATAAAATTCATCACTAAAATTCTTACCTTGACATAAAAGACCTTTGACATTTAATAATATATTGAGAATGAGAAGCTACATATAGAATAAACATATAGAAATATAGAATAAACATATACATATAGAATAAACCTAGACCTTATAAGGAATATATATTATATATATTCTGGTCTAGGGCCTGAACTACTCAGGCCATGGGCACAGTTCCTGAGATTCTTTGTGTTCAAGGCTAGCACTCTACCACTTGAGCCTACCACTTCTGGCTTTTTTGGGAAGTTTATTGGAGATCAGAGTCTCATGAGGGCTTTTTAGCTAGGACTGCCTTCAAACCTCAGTCCTCAGATCTTAGTCTTCTGAGTAGCTAAGATTACAGGGGTAAGCTACTGGTACCTGGATATAATGGATATTTTTACGTGATATACCTGAGTAAAAGAAACACTGGTTCTCAGCAGTGGGAAAAAAATTAAATAAAATGGTGAGAATCTTCTGGGTCTGCCTGGGTCAGCTTTCTCTACAAGAGAAAGCCACTCTAGACCACCCAAGACGCAGAAGCTCCGTGTGGCTATTCAAAACCAAGTCTGGATAATCAGATGAACTAGTCATACACAAACAAGAATCTTGAGAAAGTGAAGCTGCAGATTTTTCATAATATGAGTGTAAGCCACACACATCTACTCTTCATATGATGTCAGCTCCCCACTTTCTTAACTGAGCCTTTCTTTTCTCTTCTTTTTCTACCACTCAGAATAAGGAGTGAAAGATACTAAACATGGACAACACATGCTTTCTTGTTGATCCACTGACTCAATGATACCATAAAGCTTTATTGTTTTTGAGCCTGGTTCCATTTATGGTTGGGAACTCAATAACTTGTTCAATCCACAGAACTAAAAGACAAAATCAGCAATGATATAAGAGAACTTAACAACACCATCTACCAAGAGGCTTTAATTGGCATTCATAAAAATTACAAACAAGCTGAGCACTAGTGGCTCTCAGCTGTAATCCTAGTTACTTAGGAGGCTGAGTTCTGAGGATCACGGTTCAAAGACAAACCAGGCAGTTAAGTCCATGAAACTCTTCTTATCTCCAATTAACCACCAGAAAACCAAAGTGCACAAAGTGGTTGAGTGATAACCTTGAGCAAAAGAGCTCAAGGATAGAGCCCAGGCCCTAAGTTCAAGCCCCAAACACTGACCAAAAGAGAAAAATAAGATTATAAACAACTCAGCTGAACACATATTCTCTTTCAAGCACCCATGGAACATCCAGCAATAAAACTATATTCAGACTACACACAAATCTCAACAAGTTTAAAATGATTGAAATCATAGATAAAATTCTCTGACCATAATAGAATCAAACTATTTCAGTGTTCAGCTATACTGCATATATTTGTCATGTTATCATTTTACCAAATATTCTATTGGTATCACTGGTCCTTGGTATTTCTTTTAAAATCTCATAAATAAAGTTCCAAAAATATTTCTTCTAGGCTTCCTTTGAAGAAGTCTCGTCAGTCTTTTCAATTTGTCAGATGTTTCAGTCCATTCTTGCACAAGCATCTTATTTTTTTCTTTTCCCAAACCAAAGGAATCACAGTACTAGTGAAGTATTAATCTGCCCTTCCTGCTTGGTCCAAGGTTAGTGGCTGGGCTGTCTCTTGAACTAAAGCAATCATTGGCTTAAAGGGATGGGGGAGTCCACAGCGCCTTTACAGCCTGCTTTTAATCCCCACTCACTCTGCTTAGAGAAAAACAGTTTCTGGGCTTTAGGGCAAAAGTCGACACATGTTATCATTCTTCTTCCTGTCCTGTTGTTTTCTAGGTTTGAACTACCCTGGAATGAACGGCACCAGACTTCAAGGCTGGGTGGCCAGCAGAGCACAGAAGCCATGCTTCCCAGCGGGATGTCCTAGAAGCATTTTTCACCAATGTTCTTCTGCATCTCTGTCACCATGGCCAAAACACACCTGAGGAAGCACTCAGACTTTGGGGACACCACACTTAGGGAGGCAACTCCAAGACCATCTGTATTATAGTTAGCCATGGAGTTGACAGAGCCAAGATACTTTCCAAACCCTTTCTAGGAAGCCATGGGCCTGTACCATTGACCACTGTACTGAGTTTGGTTCCTGTTTATTAAATGTACATTCAAGCTGTAATGGCTCGGCTGTATCCCTTAAAATTCATATAGTGAGGCCTTACACCCCAACGGGGACCTTTAGGAAGGTAATCAGGCATAAAAGAGATCAATATGGGACCTCAAGATGGAATGGATGTCCTTTTATAAAAACACAGGAAAGAGTTTTCTCTCCCTTGCTCCCTCTCTCTAACCCACCACTCGCCCATGTGAAGCCAGCTACCTGCCAGCCAGGAAGAGAGCCTCACTCCACTCTCAGAGTCCAAGTCTCCAAAACAGCAGAAAAAAAATTATTTCTGCTGCGTAAGCCACTGTTGTGTTGCATTTAACTATGGCAGCCCAAGGTGACTGAAGCATGCATGGAGAAGCTCTGGTCCTCAATATCTCAGAAAGTGTCATTATTTAGAGATAAGGTCTTTAAACAAGTAATTAAGTTAAAGGAGGTCATTAGAGTAGGCAGTAATCCAATATGTGTGTGCTTGTAAGGAGAGAAAATTAGGCAGGCCCAGACACAAACAGACCCAGACACACCTAGACAGGCACCAGACCATGGGAAGACATCGAGAGATGACAGCCATCTGCAAGCCCAGGAGAAAGGACCCACAAGAAACTATCCCTGCCAAGAGCTTTACCTCAGACTTCTGGAATCCACAAGTATGAGAAAATAATTATCTCTTTGGGTGACTCACCCAGACTGTGGCACTTTGTTACAGCAGCTCGAGCTGACTAATACACAGGCTATGTGAAGTCATTGTGGGTAGATGAATGAAGAGAGAAAAGTGCAGGGAAAGGAGAATGTAGTCATAAAATTCAATGAAGAAAACAGGGGAAGAGTGGGGCCAGAAGGGATGGGTGAGAATGCTGTGAAAAAAGAGGCATCAATCAACACGCACTGGAGTATTAACCTATTTTGTTGAATAGCAACTGTTCTGTACAACTACTTAAAGAAAATAAAATTGTAATTCATAAAATATTTAAAAATAAATGAGGCTAAAAAAAAGAGTCGTTATGGAGCATTTCACACGGGCCAGCTTGGTACCATGGCCCATTAAAAAACTCACAAGAAGAATACTTCAGAGACACTCTGTGTGCCAGGTGGTAGAAGTGAGGAGTAGGAGAACAGGATGGCCCACCTTCATGAAGAAGGTGGAGACCAGGGCTGGCGCTTGGGAACTGGGATGTAAAATGATTGCCCTAAGAAAGGGTAAGAGAAGGCATGGTGGAGGATAAGGTATGCAGAGAACAAAGTCACGCCAAGAAAGGATTTCACTCCCTCCATGGAAGAATGTGAGTAGCAGACATCAGGACCCCAAGAGACGCAGATGCCAGTCTGTGCTAATAGTGGACCCAGGTTGCCGTTGGGGTGCACTTGGAAGCAAATCAAATGCTCTCATGGGTCCACTTCTCTGTCCCCTCCTCTCAGGAAACTCTAACTTCTCTGATCTGTAAGAAAACAAATAATTCACCAGCCTTCTCCCAAGGAGGCCCAGCTATTTTGAACAAAGTGAAAAGACAGTCATTATCTGAATAATTCAGCATCCATCCCTATCTATGACTAGAATGTCAAGGTAGAAGGGGGAGAGGAGTCAAAGGAATAGATGGATTTGAATTTTTTGCTTCAATTGACCACTTTGCATCAGGCTCACCCAAATTCAGTGGCAAAGATGGCCTCTGACTCTACCTAGAGGTCAACCAGTGACAGAGAGTACTGCCAGTCAGTATTCTCTCTGGACTCCAGTGGAGAGAACATAGCTGGTCTAGATGGTAAGATAGACAACTCTTTCCATACTGACTCATTCTTGGAGGTATTTTCTGGGTGTGATGCTATGTCTCACATTTAAGATTATTAATCTAGGAGACTTAGGCATGTAATAAGGCATAACGAACCAGGTCAAGATGGCTATGGGAAAAGACTTGAGATGTACATGCCATTTTCCCATTTACCTACTTGAGGAAAATGCACAAAGGCATTTAGAAGGGGGAAATTATCAGCAGCAGCATTTACAGTAAGAGCACACACAGACGGAAGGGGACTGATATCAAAGGACAATGTACCTAGGTATGTAGATGGTATAAAGAGCACCATTGAAAGCTGCTCAACATCAGGGACTGAGGAAAGAAAGAGGAGTAGAGGACGTTAAGCTAATTAAATATAATATATCCACGTGCAAATAAAACATAGGAAACCCCCAAGGTGCAATTCATACGCACTAGAAAATAAAGGATGACAAGAAAGTAAAATGGGCCTTATTAGAGGACAGGTATCAGTGTGAGAGAGAGTGCCAAAAGAGAAGGCAGGAAAATATGCATATAGAAAACCAGAACAATGAAACATGTTGAATCATTTTAAGAAAGGGAGAGTGAAGATTAGAAAGAGTAGCAGCAGGCCCGAGGCTGGTTGGGATACATTGTAAACATGGATGGAAATGTCACGGGGCACTCCCCTGGACAACTATTGCACTCAAACAACAATCTCCATTTGTTTAAAATGCATCCAAGAGCCGAAAGCATGGGTGCCTCGGCATTCCTACGTTTCTTCCTTAGCACCTTTCATCAGAAAGCTGCTTATCATCAAAGACATACCCTGAAAAACACTTATGCCCTGTGGTCTTTGCTGGACGTGGATCAATATGGTTTTTTCATGTCACCTCTTTAACTGCCTTCCATAGGAACCAGCTAAGGCTCAGAACCTTCCTGTCTTGCTTTTCTTACAAACACTAGAGATGTCTTAGGTTCTTAGGATTTTTTTGTTTGTTTGTTTGTTTTGGGTGGGGAGGTGATGCTAATCCAGGAGCTTGAACTCAGGACCTGGGTGCTATCTCTGAGCTTCTTTTGCTTAAGACTAAAGCTCTACCACTTACGCTATTTTTTCTGAGTATTTTATTAGAGACAAGAATCTTGCTGATAATTTTCTGCCCTGGCTGGCTTTGAACCATGATCCCTCCATTCTCAGCCTTCTGAGTTGCCAGGATTACAAGCATGAGCCACCAATGGCAAGCAGTCTTGTATTGTGAATCCTCTCCTCAAGATAGTGGAGCAGGAAGTACAAGCCATAGACATAACACTTGTGTTCTGTGTGTGTGTGTGTGTGTGTGTGTGTGTGTGTTCCAAAGCATGTATTTATTTATGTGCTAAGGATCCTGAAATGTCATTTAACTACAGGGAACACTGAGTACCTTACCTATGATGTACAGATGAGACTCACAGAAATAAATATCAAAGCCATCCTTATCGATACTTCCAACTCCCATTCTCACTGTTCACACCCTAAGTGACCATTTTAAAGTACTTGATGTCACTTTGTTTTATTTGTATGTATACTGTAGAACACAAAACCTTCTTTGCAGTGCCGTATTTCTCTGACCATAAATTGTCTTCCTTTTCTCTTATTTATTTCCTTGTTTATTGCCAGTGTCATGGTTTTGAACTTGTTTGAACTCAGAGCCTCATACTTCTTAGGCAAGTTCTATACGATCTGAGTCACATCTTCAGACCTTCCTGCTTCAGCTTATTTTCCAGATAGCATCTCACGCTCTTTGCTCGGGGTCAGTCTCAGACCCTCAGAGCCCAAGTCCTCCTCTACTACGCCTCTGTATCACTGGGTCACAGGTACATGTCACCTTGCCTGGCTCTTCAAACCACAAATAGTTGCTGAAGGAAGAGAAGAGAGTCGTTTTTAGATCATTGTGGACTCCAAAAGGAGCTTGAAACTTCAGCTTCAGAGACTAAAAATATGTCTTTTTTTTGTTCACTTGTGTAAAGGAAAAGGCTTTGGAACTGTCCCCTCCATCCTGTGGGCTGGACACTGCTCTGGAAAGTTCCAGGGAGGATCAGATCTCGATAAGAACACAACTTGCTGTTATGCAATAGGGCTGATATCCTCTGGGGAAGAAGTTATACCCTGTCAGCAAGGGGGCAGAAGGGGTAACTCAGGAGCTCCCACAGGGTCACAGAACCTAACAAGTTCTAAGGGTAAGGCTTTGAAGAAATATTCTCTACACCATAGATACCTCCAATTGGATAGTAGGACTGCATGGAAAACCTGTATCTATAAACTTCTTAGAACAAAATGTAGGAGTGGTTTTCTCAATCTTGTTTTAGACAATGGTGTCTTAGATGTGAGGCCAAAAGACAAGCAACAGAAGAAAAAAATAAATAAGTTGAACATCATCAAAATTTGAAATGTGTATATTAAAGAGAAGGGAAAAGAGAACTCATAGAATGAGAGAAAATGCCTGCTGATCACATGTCTGACAAGGGACAGGTATCGACAACATATGAGAAAATCTTACAAATCAACACTAAGTCCAAACAACCAAATGTAATACCTTACAATCCAGAGACTATGCTAGGAAGTTCACCAATGGAGGATGCCCTGGGTATACAATGAGACTGTCTCCAAAAGAAAAATCAGAGCCCGAACGATTTCATTAAACATTTCTCCAGAAAAAAACCATACAACTGCGAGTGAGAACACTAGCCAATGCTTGACATCCTCACCCACTAAGCATCTATAATTAAAAAAAACTGGTAAGGAACCGTTATGCACAGCCAGTAGGAATGTAAAATGGAAAAGATACTCTAGAAGTTCCTGAAAAAGTTAAACCTGGATTGCCATAAATACCAATAATTTCACTCAGTTATATACCTAAAAAAAAAGGAATTACGTGTCCAATGCAAACACGTAAACACAAATGTTCATAACAACATTATTCAAAATAGTCATTAAGTGGAAACAACACAAATGTCCATCGGTTGATGAATTTGTAATAAAATGTTTTCTATCCACACAGTGAATGTTATTTAGTAACCAAAAAATAAGGAAACACTATGGGCAAGAACTGCCTGAGTGGAATTCCGGGGACTCAGGAAAGAGAATTACAAAAGGGACTGTAGCAAGCTGAAAGTTTTCTGCACAGTGAAGGATGTGGTTAGTAAGCTGAAAAGATAAAATCCTTCAGAATAGAAGAAGATCTCTGCCAGCTGTATGTCTGACAAGGGCCTAATATACATAATACACAAAGAACTCAAGAAACTAAACCCCCAAAGAATTGGTAACTGAATTAATAAATGGGCAAAAGCGCTAAACAGAGGCATCTCAGAAAAGGGAGTAGAAATGAAGAAATGCTCCACATCTCTGGCCATAAAGGAAATGCAAATCAAAACAACACTGAGATTCCATCTTACCCAGTTAGAACAGCCATCATCAAGAACACAAACAAGGATAAATGCTGGTGCAAACATGGCAGGGTGGGGGGAGGGAAGGGAAGGAGTCCTAACACACTGTTGGTGGGAATGTAAACTGGTATAACCACTGGAAGGTAGTTTGGAGATTCCTCGAAAAACTAAACATAGAACTACTCTATGATAGAGTAAGACCATTTTGGGGCACTTATCCAAAAGATTCCAAGTCGGGATTGAGTAAAGATACTTGTACAGTGATGTTCATTGCTGCACTATTCACCATAACCAAAATATGGAAACAGTCCAAATACTCTACAATAGATGAATGGGGCAATAAAATATCAGATACACACACACACACACACACACACACACACATGGGGGCGGGGGAGGGAGAGGGAGGGAAGAATATTTTCCAAAGCATGGTATATGCAGGGTAGAATTGAAGTGGTGTAATTCCTTCAAACAACCCTTTGAACAACTTGTAGTTCAAAAAAAATTAAATACTAGAAAGACGAAACGTGTTATCAGAAGAGGCAGAGGTCAGGGGCAGGAGGAAGAGTGGGAAAATACGATCACAACATTCTATATACACTCACAGTATTCTACGTACATGTGTGAAAGTGGGAGCGGGAATCTTGAGAGGGTGGGTAGGGCTGGGGGAAGCAAGGAGAACAACGGAAGAAGTTTCACTGCTCAAGATGCATTATACTCATAAACTGATATGATAAATTGGAATTCCTCTGCACAACTGTTCAAAGGTAATATTCTTTTACTTTTTTAAAAAAAAGAAATGAATTGCTAATGCATGGTTGACCTCTGAAAAATATCATGTGAAGTGCAAAAGGACAATCATAAATAGTACACCTTATTTGATTCTATTTATACAAAACATTAATAAAAACCTATACTACAAAAGGTAGGCCTAAAACTAAAGAATTGGCATGATGATTAATTAGTATTAGATGTCTTATTTGGATGGTTGCACAATGTGGGAAATGCATTACTGGTCCACTGAGGTCAATCTTACCCCCATGTTTACTCACTTTTGGCCTACTGAAAGTGTGTTTTTTTTCTAATAAACTCTCTTGTTAATTTCACTAACCAAAAAGCCCATTGAACTGTAAACTGTAAATGGTTTATGATATGTGGGTTTTGCCTAATAAATCTATTTTAAGTCTTTTCCAGGCTGGGCTTTAGAACAGCTAATGTGGCCATTATTTTCAAAAATAACTTTGCTAAAAGTTAAGTGACTATTAGAAAGAAAAAGAAGGAGGAGGAGGAGGAGGAGGGGGAGGAGGAGGAGGAGGAAGAAGAAGAAGAAGAAGAAGAGGAGGAGGGGGAGGGGGAGAGGAAGGGGGAGGGGGAGGGTGCGGAAGAAGAGGAGGAAAAGAGAAGTGAAAAAGAAAGAAGAAGAGAAGGAGGAAGAAGAAGAAGAAACATCATAGGAAATTCTGATACTAAAGAGCACATTTCTACTAACTTTCGGCTTTAGAAACTATTAGTTGAATTTAATAACCACCACAAAATGGCTGAGGTAGTTAATGTATATGGGGGAAAGATACATGAAGCACACATTTTGGAGGCTCAAAGCCTAAGATCAGACTCAGGGCTCTAATGTGGGTGTTGGAGGGCAGCACATCATGACGAATGAAGGACGCATGCGTGTGGGAAAACTCCCATCACCAACAGGAAGTCAGGAAAAGAGACAAGGGTCAGACACCCCCACACACCTCAGAGTACCCTCTAATGACCTAAAGACCTCCCTCCAAGTTTCACAGCGCATTCCAACAGTGCCACCTTTGGAGCCAAAGTCTTTAACATATGGGCTTCTGGGGGACATTCAACATTAAAACCTTAGCAGAGACCAAATAGCTTAGGTCTGGTGATGACTTCAGTTACTACACTAGCAGAGAAAAAAAGGGCAGACCAATAAAAACACATGTAATCTAGTAATAATTATATGCAGATTAGATAGATAGATAGATTAGTGATTTGTTATTTAATAAAGAGTTAAAACATTCAGTTTCAAAAGTCAAACAGACTAAAGAAGAAATCTCCCAGGAGCCTCCCACCTTCCTGCCTCCACCCTCCTGGCACCTAGTTGACCACATCTCGGACAACCAGTGTTCTTCATTTCTTGTACTTGTAGATAGGTGTTTTACATATATAAAGAGCAAATAATTTTTTTTGTCAGTCCTGGGGCCTGAATTCCGGGCCTGGGCACTATCCCTCAACTCTTCAGCTCAAGGCTAGCGCTCTACCACTTGAGCCACAGCACCACTTCCGGCTTTTTCTGCTTATGTAGTGCTGAGGAATCGAACCCAGGGCTTCATGCATGTGAAGCAAGCACTCTACCACTGAGCCACCTTCCCTGCCCAAGAGCAAATAATTTTTTTAAGGCACAATGGTGACTATTGTGTCACCATTTGAATGGAACAATTTGGTTTTGACTTTAGCATGTAGGTAAAGGCGGTGTCTGAGAAACTTTCAGCACTGTGCTGGACATGGCTGCCAGCTTTCCTTTTAATAGATGGCCTGCTACCCAGATGGAGGACAGAAATAGCAAGAGACTGAGATGCAACCACAAAGCATTGCTCTACATATGCAGGATCCATCTGGCCATATGTAGATAGGCAGACTAGGAATCTTTCCCTTTTAGGGATCCTTAATTGCCATGCAGCCTAGAGAATCACTTAATTCCATTGAATTCCGTCAGATGGTCAGCCTCTCCTGGCACCCAAGTATTCTCAGATTCAGAGAACATCCATCTTGGGAGAAAGGTTAAACATTCAGTGACCTTTGGCCAGAAATTGCTGTAACTTTTATCGGGTTAACTTAGATTTATTCTAAATCTCTATGATTCTATAGAGCTAGATTGGGTTTATTCTAAATCCAAGCAAAACCCAATTAAAACTTTTTACTTTTAATGAGTAATTAAAAGTGAATTCACTTTTCAATTTTAATGAGTAATAAATTACAAGGAGCTATAGATATTAAAGATTCATCTTTTTTAAAGGCAATCTCTAAGCAATTTTATGAAGTCAATATAGGTTTAGAGCAATGACAGAAAAAAAAGAATAGTCTACATTATAAACTAGGAAATCCCAGCCCAGTTATTGTCATGAAAAACATTTTTAAACAAAAAAAATTTACAGAAATTAAAATAAACATGTAAAGTAAAAAAAAACCACTTTATTCTGTCTAGATCTTGACTTCCCTATTTATAAAACAAGACTACTATACAAGAGTTGGTGTCTGTCTAAGATTCACCCTCCGTCAGAGACTGTGAGTTTGATTCTACGTCTTCCTTCACAGCTCTTGACAAGGAGAATCCAGCCCATGTCCATGGCCTTCTGTACAATCTACAGCTTTACTGCCATATGTGCAATGTTTAGCGCCAAGCATATCATGCATGGCATTACAGTAACCCCCAGTGAAGTCAAGGGTTTTAATTAGCCTGGCAGCTCTGTCCCTGGCCCAGACGCAGCAAACCCCGAGTTCCCTCCCACACCCCGTCTCGCCTCTCCCAGCGTCACCATGTACTCCCATTGGCCAGCCATGCCAACGCCTGTCAGACACATCAAACATAATCCTGTCACTGCTCCTGCAGCAGTTCCACCCACTCTGAAGACCCAAATCCTGCCCACAGGCCACGACCCAGCGCCAGTCTCGCTCCTCCTTCGCGATCCCTGAGGCCACATTGAACCACTACACTCTACCTGTGCGGAGCCCACGCTGTGCATTTCACATGCAGGCGAGTTCAGCTGCGACATGCTGGTCTAGGAGCCCCTGCGGGACAGTGCTCAGGGACCCTGGCATGCGTGCAGAAGAACGGTGGGGCTGCTTCTCCCTCTGCATTGCTCACAGCCTGCTGAAGCTAGCGCATTCTGAGCCTGAGTCTCACCCTAATCAAACTTAAAAAAATTATTAAGTAAAGAGTACCAGGCATGGCGGCAGCTTATTACACCTGTGAGCCAGCTCCTGGGAAGGTAGAAATAGGAGGCTCATGGTCCAAGGACAGAGCAAGGCACAATCTGTAAAACAACTGAAGACAAATGAGCTGGGGGAATGGCTCAGGTGATCAAGTACTTGTCTAGCAATGCAAGGCCCTGGGTTCAATCTGCAGACCATTACTGCAGCATTATTTACCATAGCTGAGATAGGGAACCAACCCTCTGGGTTGCCCCTCAGTAAATGAATGGATCAAGAAAATATGATATATATACATACATACATACACACACACACACACACACACACACACACACACACACATATAATGGGATTCTATGCCTCCATCAGAAAGAATGACATTGCTCTATTTGTTAGGAAATAGAAAGACTTGGAAAAAAATTAGATTAAGTGAAGTAAGCCAGACCAAAAGAAACATAGGTCCCATGGTTCCCCTTATTTGTAATAAGTAGTACCTGTCTGGGATAAGCAGAAAAGGTCAAAAGCTATGTACTTATCACCAGATAAGATGATGTTAAGCTAGGGACAGAAGATAGGGACACAAATAGCTGTTTTCTTTCTTGCTATTGTTTCTAATGTATTTATAATATACCATGTGATTTTTTTTGTTGCTTTGTATGCCCCCCCCACGGTATAACCCTGGTTTTCACTGTATTTGATGTCAGTGCCCTGCATCTTGTATATACACTTCTCTAATTTGGGGAGGGGACAGGAAAAATAAAATGCTTAAATAGGGATACAGGTTGACCCATTGTAACAATAAGATACACAAGACACTGTTGAAAAGTTAACTTTACAATTTAGGCTGGGGGGCGGGGAGTGGAGGTGTGGAGGTGGGAGGGAAGGGATGGTAGGGGAAAAACAGAGGAGGAGGTAAAAATGCTTGATAGGAAATGTATTTGTTACCTTACTCATGTAACTATAATCCTTCTGTACAGTATTTTTATAACAAAAAATGTATTAAAAATTTTAAAGGAAAAGACAAAAAGGAATCAGTAAAGAGTAGTTGAAAACACCAAATTACACCCAAGGAAGCTTGTCTGGGGCCAAGGCATGGATGAAGCCTAAAGCTAGACTTCAGGGAGAACTTCCTCAGAGTTGGGTTCAGTGTGTTCCCAGTGCCCTCAAGGAAGTGCCTTGTCCTGATTTGGATATCGTTCAACGTGGATGAAGAATTCTTCCTGCTGGGCAGTATGAGAACAATCTTGGCCTCCAAGAAAATTCATCATCTTGATGCTCCCGAACCCCCCCCCCACATCTCCTGATCACTATGACATCGGAGCCCAGTGTTACCTGTGTCTTTGTTTCTTAAGTTCTAAAGTTTCCTTAAAATCAGTAGTCAGAGCTGGCACGGGCCCCAGGGTCCGGCCCTGCTCTCCGTCTCTCATCTGTCTCAAGATTCCTGCACACAGACCCTGCTTCTCTCCCACAGCTCCAAGTTCACCATGCATTCCAAATTCAGCTACAAGTGCAGACAGTCGCACACCAGAGCAAAACCGAAAGTGTGAAGGAAGGAGCTCCATCTCGCCGGAGGACAGGGCATTAGAGTCACAGCACTGGCTCCTGAGCTATGCTTTGCCCCCGCCTGGCACAGATGAGAGAGAGGGAGGGAAGGAGGGAGGGAGAGAGGGAGGGAGGGAGGGAGGGAGGGGAGTCGTTGGGGGGGATCCAAAGGTTTAAAGAAACCATGGGCCTTGCCCTCCAAGCTTATCTCCGTAATTGATACAGTAATAGGCAAATGTGAAAAATGAAATCATATTAGTAGAGGGAAATAAATGCAAGCTCAGAGTCATGCAAAGTGCACGAAGATCCCTCATGGTCTGTGTGGATTGAGCGATGGGCTGTCCCTGGGAAGGATCCCTGGGCTGGTCTCCAGTGAGGGCTCGGCACCGTGGGTGGGGCCGGCCGAAGGGTGAGATCTGAAGGGGCCAGGGAGTGCACTCCTCACCCTGCACCCTAGTCCTGCTGACTTCTGACTCCTCCCCCAGCTAGGAGCTGTACTCACATTCTGACCTTATCTCTCGCACAGCAGAATGACAGCGTAGGAACATTTCCTTTTGCTTCCTCATAGAAGATTAATCATCACTCACTCAATGTCTACATTTGACAGACACTGACACCCCCTTAGCACCTTCCACCTGATCCACTCCCCAAGGCACTGCTTTTATACACACACACACACACACACACACACACACACACAGGCTCTGGCATGGTCAGACCACGCTGGGCATGATTCCATCGATGATTCTTGAAACTTACTTTCTAGCTTCTGGGCATCATTTGCAATTATAATGCTGTCACAGTCAAAAAAAAAAAAGGAAAGGAAAAAGAGAGAGATAGGCTAATTAATCATTGTCCATATCAGTCCCCATTTGCCAAATGAGTTTTTTGAACAGCATGGCTGGGAATAATTTGTATCAGATTGTATTTCCTCACTTTATGTCACTGAAAGCATTTACTTAGCATCACAGTCACTGTGCATAAATATCCTGGAAGCAATGGGGTATACCTAACTGGCACAGACTTGTGCATTACATTCAGCAAGTCGTTACTGAGCACCTACACCGGTGTGCAAAAGGCACTGAACTCAGCATACGGGGCTTCTGAGGACCCTCCTTAGTTCCAGAGCTCCCTTGGCCAGCACCTTCTGAGAGGCAGGCGTAATGGACAGTTCTGTTTCTAGAGACTGTTGAGCTTGGTCTAGTTCCTTAAAATCCCCGAGCTCAATGGCTTTCAGATGGATGCACAAAGCCCTGTGATTACTAGGACTGAGGGACTGCCCAAGAGGACTTTGCATGCCTGACTTGACAAGGCAGAGTGACTCTGAGATTCCTGACACACAATGAGAGTCACCAGTCAGCTGTCTTCGGTAGGGCATCCATTTACCTCAGAAGAGACACGGACTTCCCAGGCCCAGAATTCTCAGGAATCACCAGATCCAAAAGGATGCTTAGCCACGCTAGATCCGGTGCTCATACTTGCCTGTGCCCCCCTGACCCCGTTCCTTGGCCTTCATTTCTCACTTGTGTTTTATTAACCGGTTTATATGTGGGCCGTGATTAGCTAGCTCAAGTGGTCTCTGGCAAATACACTTCCATGGTATCGTACAATTAAAGAATGGCAACAGTTACCATTTATTGAGTGCCTGTGATTTACCAAGCCTCATGCGCAGGCTTCATGTAACTATTTTATTTAATTCTCAATAAAATGCCTAGGCAGTGGATATCATTAATCTGGCAACCAGAGAGAGGCTATGTAGATGGGTGGTGCTGTCAACTCACCTGAACGTGATAAAACACAAGAAACCCAGCAGAGGGTCCTCACAGCTCTTCCTGAATCTAATGCCCTCATCCGTTCCCATTAGAAGAGCTGGCCTCTCTGGACCAGGATTTTCTCTGCTCCGTGAGTGGCTTTTTTTTGTACTCAAATGCTTTCCTGACTCCCAATTCTATGTGAAGTCTCCGAAAACTGGCCTTTGAAACTTCAAACTTGTTTAGGACAGCAAAGTCAGAAAGTTCTGCTCAACAGAAAAGGCGCAAAGGGTGCTACTAGCGGTCAAAAAAATAGCCTATTTCCACGTCGGTTTTCAGGCAGGATCTAGCTGAGCTGTGTAGTGTGAGGAAAACCCACGCATGAGATGTGACCGTGGTTGGGGGGGGCGGGGCAGAGCCTCGGGGGAACGCTCCCACGGGCTGGGTTTTTTCTTTTAAAGACGGTGACAGTGATCCCATTCAGTTTTGATTCCCAACTTATAAAATCTGTGTTTTCCACTGCTAGACAGAGGACAGTTTCATTTGT
Source organism: Dipodomys ordii (assembly GCF_000151885.1). Taxonomy (NCBI): domain Eukaryota; kingdom Metazoa; phylum Chordata; class Mammalia; order Rodentia; family Heteromyidae; genus Dipodomys; species Dipodomys ordii. The sequence goes on from NW_012267236.1 coordinate 13,319,284, forward strand.
CACCATCAGAGAAAGCCCGCTTTAATGTTCACGTGTCTTTCTGCTTTCTCTATACCAAATATTCTTACCCATTCTCCCTAAAGTAAATATAGAGGAGAAGTGGATCAACAATGCTGGCCCTGTGGGAAATCAAGCCACACACAATAATGCAAATAAAGCGCGTCGCGAAGTGCAATATGGCGACAATTACTTTTCCAGATCTCGGAGGTATGGGGACGGAGGTTTGGCCAGCCTTCCGGGAGCCCCAACCTTAAACCATGTCAGCGTTTATGGGTGCAAAGCAACAAGTAGCTCGGGGAATTGAGCTCTCCAGTGGGAGTTTGTGACTACAGACAGCAACACCTGAGTGAGGAGACGGACGAGGATTTGATGCAAAGAACAAAGCAAACATCCCGGCACAGCTCCTCAGAGAGGTTAAGAGGTCTCCACACGAGATTACGACTTCAGGACTGACCCTTCCGGAGCCATCTATAAATGCCATCGGCAGATTAACCAGTCTGGCAAGTAGGGGGCTATGTCAAGAAACACCTTTAAACATCAAGGCCTTGCTGATAGTAAATAGGGACTGCTCCTCAGCCGCTGAGTATTGCATGCGCTTCAGACACCCTCCTCATTCCAGGCCACCTTCCCCTCTGCCTTTCCGTGGGCCCTTGACCACCAGTAGCCCGGGCAGTGAGTGCTGCCCACCTGCAGGCTCCTGTCTACCCACCTTGCTTCCCCAGCCACACTGAGGGTACCCTGGAGAGGGGAGGAGGTTCCAGCCATCTATCCAGTAACTCTAACAACCATGCCATCCACCCTTTGTGGATGACCTCTGGTCCCTAAAATAAGCCTGTTGAGATGCCTACAATGCCTGAGTTCTTCCTACAGCCAGGCAGAGGAAGGAGCATTGGCTGACCATCTTGGGAAAATACTAAGACAATTAGTGGGGGGGGGGGGCAAGCTCCCTCTCTTAGAAGACCCTGCCCAGGGCGTCCCTGGGGACCTGGTCCTCCTCAAAGGCCGGCTGGAAGTCAGCCTGTGAGCAGGCCCTGCCCTTCCCACTGGCAACCGGCTGCCCTTCCCTCTCCTCCCCCTCCACAGCCACAGGATGCCCAGAGTCCACCCGAATGGAACCTATCCTAAGGAAATGCCCGGGCTAGGTGGTTAGGACGGCCCCTAGAGGGACCCTGAGTCAAAGCCGGGCAGGCTGGGAGCTGTCTCTGGGGTGGGTCATCTGCTGAGGCCTCCTAGGTCAGGGCGGCCTCTGGGGGCTACCACCGCCCGCAGCCCCTGGCGACCCGGGGGCCAGGCCAGGCGGAGGACCGTGGCTGCGTCTGCAATGGGCCCTGGCCGGCCCCTCCTTTCTGTTCCCAGAGAAGCCTGTGTGGAAAAGCAAACAGGCCCCCAGCCGTGCCCTTTGGACCTGTCGCAATCCTCCCGAGCCGGGCGTCCTATAAAGGCCTTGCTCCTGCGCAGCGGGCATCCCCAGCGCGCCCAGCCGCGAGCCGCGCCACGCCAG
>NW_012267236.1:13323524-13375899 GCF_000151885.1 Dipodomys ordii
TGTCCCTCAGCTCTTCAGCTCAAGGCTAGCGCTCTACCACTTGAGCCACAGCACCACTTCCGGCTTTTTTCTTTTTGCTTATGTGGTGCTGGGAATCGAACCCAGGGCCTCAGGCATGCAAGGCAAGCGCTCTACCACTGAGCCACCTTCCCAGCCCCCACATCAATTTTTTTTAAGTAAAGGAAGCATATTTAGAACCGACAAAGGTACTGATGGTTCACGCGTGTAACCCTAGCTACCCAGAAGCTGACATCAGGGGATGGTAGTGTGAAGCCAGCCTGAGCAGCAAAGTCTGTGAGACTCTTCTCCAATTAACCAGCAAAAGGCCAAAAGCTGAGCTGTGACTCAAGTAGTAGAGTGCCAACCATTAGCAAAAAATACCCTAAGGGGCAGTACCTAAACCCCTGATTTCAAGCCCCAATATCAGAGACATTTTTAAAAGTCCTATTTCCCGTGCATATGCAACACTTAAGAAACTCATTGGCCAAGAAGGAGGAAGAGGCCAGAAATGGGACAAAGCCTAGGCTGTGCATAGAGATCCATGAGACAAGTTTAGGACGCGTGTGGTGCCAGGGAGCACACCATTCATGTTCCCCTTGAGGGTGCAGGCACGAGACATCTCCTGCTTCTGACAGAACACGGCTGGCTGTTCTCTATTTTCAGGTGGATCTGGAGGTTCCTCAACTCTGCAGCTTTGTCCTGAGAGCCAGCCAGTGCACCCTGGAGGAGCTGCGGGACTTCAGCCCCGACGGAGAGGCCCTTCTGAAGAAGACAAAGAACTCGGAGGAGTTTGCAGCTGCCATGTCCAGGTAAGGCTGGGGCATGAGCGTGTTAACGCGTGAATTCTGGCCGTCCCTGGACACACGTGAGCGTGGCGTGCATTGTGCTTGTGGAGGTGTGCGTATGTCTGTCTAAATTGGGCATCTTGATTCAATATTCACCCTGCCTTAAGGGATAGTAGCGTTTTCACAACTGTCAACGGAAGAGGGGGGCGTGTTCTATACTCCCTTAGTTAACTTCCCTGGGTTATCCTTGAAATTGTGCTTCTCAAACATCTCATGGTTTCGAACATGCTGAGGCCATGGAGTTAGGGGGTTTGTTTAACCAAGTGAGGTGTTGTTTGGGGGATTCTATACGGTTATTGTCTGAGGGTGGAGCTCGGGATCTGTTCAGATCAGGGCACAGGACTCTCAGGACTTGAGCAGGTCCCCACCCAGGGCTGGTGTGCAGCCATTGCCTGCCACGCCGACACGAAGCATCACTGTGCACGGCTGGCCTTGCTTGTAACAGAGCAGCACCCGTGCTGCACAGGCATTCACAACGTCCAGCTTCAACCCTACCTTCACCCCAATTGCAGGTCAGAGGGTCCTCGGTGCAGAAATATAAGCAGACATGGGGTTGTTAGCTTGCTAGCACAAGGAAACCTTGCCTGTCTTGCAATTCTCCAGAGTTAGAACCCAGTTCTTCCTTCTGTGAAATAGGTGTGGAAGCTTCTGTCTTCCACCAACACACCTCACTTAACCAGGGTGGTAGGTGTGTGCGGGAAGGGTGTGGTGGCAGGAGAGAAGAGCAGCTACCGCGTGGCTTTCCTCTTCAAGCACAAGTGGTTCTAGCTGGTGACCAAAGCCTTTCAGAGCTGCACTCCTATGCCTGGAACTTTCTAGATGCTATAGAGCCATAAGGGGCATGTCGGATCTTCATTCCCACCTTCGGACATAAATAGAGCAAGCAGGTTTATGGAGGGCCTCAGAAACTCAAAGTATCCCCAATGGGAAACGCTTAAAGCCAAAGTCAACATGAACTTCAGACATGGCCCAGGATCATTTCTTTAACATGAATATCCAACACATGAATGAAAAATGGTTCAAAAGACGTTGATCTACTAACATCCATCAGACTATAGAATTTCAGCAGTTATAGCACCTGTTGTTGGCAGGTTGGAGAGGAAAAATATATTCTGTGGCTGTGCTGGTAAACATGACGGCCCTAGAGTAGTGTGTATTCCAACTGGAAAGATTTATACCTTAGACACAGCCATTCCAGTATCTGGAACACTAGTCCTTGGAAATAAACTCAGTAATGTGTGAACACAGATGAATATGGATGTTTATATCAGCAATGAGGGGGAGGTATGTTCCAGAAAAAGAGGAAGTGAATGCCAGTATACGGGGCAATGTTGAATAAACTATAACCATAGAATGGAAAGCTACATAGCTATATTTTTTTTTGTTGGGCAGGGGGCTTGAACTCAGAGACTGGACACTGTTTCTGAGCTTTTTCACTCAGGCTAGCATTCTACCACTTTGAGCCACAGCACCATTTCTAGTTTTCTGGGGGGAGGGTAATTGGAGATAAGAGTCTCACACAAATGTTCCTGCCCAGGCTGGCCTTGAACCACAATCCTCAGATCTCAGCCAGATGTGAGACACCAGCACCCAGTCTATACAGCTTTTATAAAACAATCTAGTAGAGCTATTTCAAGTGGTTCTGGATTTTCATAGAGTATAATAAGGTGAAGGGAAGTATGTACAAAACAATGCTGTTTGTATAAAACAAAGAAATGATTTTTAAAAATCCTCACGTGTCTGTTTGTACCCACACATATCTGTATGGGATCTCATACACATGGAGATCAAATGAAATACCCAATTGTGTCCACGTGGGAGCAGACTGGTAGGTGGAAACACAAAGAAGAGATAAATGGGCCAAACTCAAAAAAACAAATAAGAAAAGACTGCCAAAATCTGCGTCAATTTGTTCACTCTTTCAAAAATGTATGTGTGAGAATGCACTTGTGTGTGTGTGTGTATGTGTGTGTGTGTGTGTGTGTGTGTGTGTGCGAGGAGATAAATTTATAAAGAAACCATGTTAAAAGAATAACTGAGTGGAAAGAGGGCTCCTGAGTACTGGCTCTCTTCCCGTTGGCTCAAAATGGAGAAGCACTGGCAATGACACATCCCCCACCTCTCTGCCTCTTTGTCTCTCTCTGTCTCTGTCTCTGTCTCTCTCTCTCTCTTTCTCTCTTCCTTACAGGTACGAGCTCAGGCTGGCTATCTCTGAGGGGAAGCAAGTTGTCCTTTACCCAGAGAAGGATGAACCTAAACACATCCTGAATATCAAGAGAGGCATCATTTCTGCCCTCCTGGCTCCCCCAGAAATAGAAGAGGACCAACAAGTGCTGTTTCTGGTGAGAAACTTGAAAGCTGAGGGCAGTGGTCCTCTCCCTCCCTCTTCAAGTAAAAGATCAGATCCACTGCAGATAAGACGAATCATGGTGAACACACAGGAAACCCTTCGTTGGTAGGAAATACCAGAGTCCATGGTTCTCCTGTCTCCTGAGCTCACTGAAGGCTCATCCCAGAGACGGTGACTCATCTTGGGTCAAATTGTAAAGCAGTCTTCACCATTCTATCTGCTTTTTGTTTTACTGTTTCTTCTCATTTCCATACATTATAACACAGAAAAGCCTGTATGTTTTAGACACCAAGAAGGTTTGGGATATTGTCCAGTCTCTCTTACACAGCTCAAGTTTCAGCTGTACAAAGAATTGAATGTGCTTTAGCCCCATGAATATTCACGGTGCTAGGAGAGTATTCTGCACTGTCCTGTCTACATGGCCCTCTCCACCCGCCAGCCCTCCCCACCCACCAACCCTCTCACTCGCCAGCCCTCCCCACCCACCATCTCTCCCCACCCGCCATCTCTCCCCACCCGCCAGCCCTCCCCACCCACCAATCCTCTCACCCACCAGCCCTCTCCATTCACCATCTCTCTCCACCCACCAACCCTCTCACCCACCAGCCCTCCCCACCCACCAGCCCTCCCCACCCACCAGCCCTCCCCACCCACCAACCCTCTCACTCACCAGCCCTCCCCACCCACCAGCCCTCCCCACCCACCATCTCTCCCCACCCACCAGCCCTCCCCACCCACCAGCCCTCCCCACCCACCATCTCTCCCCACCCACCAGCCCTCTCCACCCACCAACCCTCTCACTCACCAGCCCTCCCCACCCGCCAGCCCTCTCCACCCACCATCTCTCCCCACCCACCAGCCCCTCCCCACCCACCAGCCCTCTCCACCCATACCAGCCCTCCCCACCCGCCAGCCCTCCCCACCCACCAGCCCTCTCCATCCACCATCTTTCCCCACCCACCAACCCTCTCACCTGCCAGCCCTCCCTCCCAGCTGTGCTGGGAGGAAAGACCATCCCTCAAAACTCCATATTCCTTCTGCCTTGGCTCCTGGCCCCTCTTCAGGATGCACAGATGGTTGACTGTGTGGCATGTCCTCCACAGGACACTGTCTATGGAAATTGCTCCACTGATGTCACCGTGCAGACCAGGCAGGGGGACGTGGCGACAGCGGTGTCCACGGAGAGGAAGCTGCAGCAGTGCGATGGCTTCCAGCCCGTCGGCGCGGGCGCCAGCCCCCTGGCCCTCATCAAGGGCCTGGTGAGTCTCACGCCACACTGAACCCCTTTAGGAAAGTCACAGAACATTCCAGCTAACAGGGCCTAAGAGAAGCGTCTGCTCAGCTTGCTCTAGACCACTGAGGGCCAGGCATAGGAAGGACTCCCAAGGTTCTTCATTTACCAGGACTACAGTGAGATTCCCAACTCCCCGGCGCAGAGCTCTCTTCCTCCTGCTGTCCCTTTTTTCATGGCGCCAAACCGTCTGCCATCACTTTAGAATAATGACGGTCCATCCCTGGGAAGCCACAGCTACCTGGTCTTCTTTCCTGTACAAGAGCTGCTTGCCCTAAGCGCTGGTCTCCAAGGAAGTCCCACGCTATGTCCCCCCACCTCCTCTCCCTATGAAGTCACATGCCTGCGCCTGTCCCAGCTTCCCGTCCTTCTATGGCACCGATGACCCTGACCAGAGCCGTGACCTTCAGCCTCCTCCCCAGGCTGAGGCCTACCCTCACTCAGTGCTGACCTTCTCCACTCTTACCCGGGATCACACAGCACCGTCTCGTGCGCAGGGGTGAGGAGCCGCAGGCTGCCTCAGTAAATGTGAAGTACTTGAGTAATCATGGTAATATTCTGGATTGTTGCCCGGGGACCTAAAACCACAGGGAGTCAAATGACCATGAGAGCCACATGCAGAAGGAGCCTGCACTGGGTTGGGGTTTTTCAGAAGGAGCCAAGGACATGGATTAGGGTCTTTTCTGAGCACTTGTTACGTGCTCAGCTCAGGAAGAAAGAATTGCGATGAGCCATGAGCCTTCCCTTCAACAGACTTGCAGGCTAATGGAACAATGACAGTCATGCACGGCTGAGGGAATGATAAACTGAAAAGGCAGAGAAGCAGTCTTAGGCCGTCTGAAGCAGACCAGAAAGATGAAAGCGTTATTCTCCTAGCTAGTTGGGCAGAGCCGTGGAGCACACACAGCACAAACCTCACCAAACACAAAGGATCCTCAGGCACCGTGGCCGGCCACACCCTGAGCGACTTGGAGGCAGGGATCAGGCGACCGCCATTTGCTTCAAGGATAACCTTGAAGTTCACATGACTCAGTGGCTTGGTGTGAGGGCACATGCCTGTTGTCCCAGCCAGAGGAGAGGCTCCATGGCTGGGTAGGTACAATGGCTTCTGCCTATCAGCCCCAGCCACAGGGGGAAGCACCAGTAGGAGGATCACAGCCCAGGATGGCCCTACTCAAAAACAACCAACACAACAAGGAGCAGGAACTGAGCGCGGGGGCTCACGCTTGTCATCCTAGCTACTCAGGAGGCTGAGATCTGAGGATCGCGGTTCAAAGCCAGCCCAGGCAGGAAAGCCTGTGAGGACTCTTATCTCCAATTAACCACCAGAAAACCAGAAGTGGCGCTGTGGCTCAGGTGGTAGAGCACTAGCCTGGAGCTGAAAAGCTGAGGGACGGTACCCAGGTCCAGAGTTCAAGCCCCATGACTGACCAAAATATGGCTCATTGGTACAGCAAGTGTCTAGGAAGCTGCATTCAATCTCCAGTACCACCAAACAATACTTTTTTTAAGATCTATAAATGGAAGCAAGAGGTGAGGACAGGCTTCTGGGCAGAGACACTTGGATGAGCAGGAGTGTGAGAGGTCATGTGTTGGGGTGGGTATGCATTCAACGGGCAGCATGTACAGGAGAGGTTGTACGGGAGGGTGTTGCACTGAGGCAGGATAGTCTACAGCCTTAGAGTGTCTGATTTATGCCCCTTTGTCTGATGCCAAGTGTCAAACGCTCTCCCTTGCACTGAGTTTATCTAATGGTGTGAGATCCCTGCCCCTTCCTGTCTTAAAGCTTCAAGACCCAGAGACTGATCAAAATGCTCCCCCCACCAATCTACTCCCAGGTCCGCCCCTTGTCAACTCTGATCAGCAGCAACCAGTCCTGCCAATATACCCTGGACCCCAAGAGAAAGCATGTGTCAGAAGCCACCTGCCAAGAGCAGCACCTGTTCCTGCCGTTCTCCTACATGTAGGTTACTTACTTCTCCTCTAGTTCATCATGTAAAGGGTAGATGGGAGCCAAACACCTCTCTATGCCCAGTTCTGGACAGCCTGTCTCCAGAAGGGAGCACAGAAAGGCATCAGGCAAAAGCCCATTCCTGGTCACCTTTTTAAACAACGGGTAATTCAGGATAAAGGTCTCAGGCATGTGAAACAATTCTGAGGCTACTAAAAGGTATCTAACTTAAAACTCCAGCTTTAAGGTTTTGCAAACATAGAAAAAAGCAGGTGCCCTGGTTAGAAAATGGCTTCTTATAGGAGTCGGGATTTTAGCTGGGGATTTGTTTAGAAAACTTGACAGTCTACTGATATTTATTGGATAACTCCTCCATTCTTGCCACTGTGCTGTTGGAGATACAAAATAATTTCAAGGCACAGTGTAAGCCCCACTGGTGTGATAGATTGGTAGACAGCGTAAGGTACATTTGTCCCTCTGATGAGAGGCTAGCGAGCATGATCAGGAGCAGGCGGGCACTCTTCACTGGGCACTGCTGGCTTTCACCATGATCTGAGAGGTGGACAGCATTCAGAGAGAAGCGGTTCCAGCATGAGGAGGAGGGCGTGTTCTGGGGCATGGGCTTCTGTGATGTGATAGGCCTCCTCTGTTGCCAGGAATAAGTATGGGATGATGGCGCACGTCACGCAGAAGGTGAAACTTGAAGACACTCCCATGATCAACAGCCGCTTCTTTGAAGGAGGTGAGACTTTATGCCTGCATAGGTGTGGGAGAAATCTGCCCAAGGGGTGCCAACTGTAGCTGGCCTTTGGCAGGTCTTTAGTCAGGTCTGCTGACTCATACAAGCAGTGGGCTCTCGTGTTCTGGCTGCTGAGCCACCACCAGTGAGCAAGACTTCTGGCGTGTCACCATGGTGCGGGACAAAGGAAAGGAACATGTCCCCTGGGATTTTATAAGTAGGAAACTGGAGCCCGAAATGGAATGTGACTTGGGCAGCACTGGCAAGCACACAGTTTAGATGGTGTAGGCCTTCTGGGTTGAGGTGAGGGCAACTGAGAAAAGATCTTCAAGTTCTAGATGGATAATAATCCAAAGAACTGATCCAAAGAGCAAAAATAGATCCCTAGTACTGCGTTGTATTTGAACCCAGCACAATGCTGTATTTAAACCTATCTCTTTCCTGTGCATTACCACATTGTCCTTTTGTTTTTGGAGCCTATGCTATCAGGTGGTGGAGGTAGAATGTTTGTACCCATTCACAGAGGCTTAGGGATGTAGTCAAGGTCATCCAGTCTGAGATATGGTGCAAAATGAGCGCCCAGGTCTGACTGAAGCCAGGACTCTCCACTGCATTACACTTCCCTGCCGGCTTTCACCATCTCCCCGGCACTGGCTCACAGCACTGTAACAGGGTCTCCTCGCCACAAGCTGCTAGTAGATCCACTGTGAATGAGGACCACTGAGTCTAGCCTTCACTGCTAACATGGCTGTGGCAGCAGCGTCTCCTTCCATTCCTTCCAGCAGGGGGCAATCTGATACCAGATCCAGACAAAGCCTTGATTCACCTCTAGCTTGGCTGTGTAAGTCCATGGAGAGCTTATTAATAAGAGCGTTTTTATTTAAGAAATCTCGAAGTAAGTCACACATCTCTGACATAGTTCCTTTTTCTTCAAGTTTGGGAATAATATACCCCTCAGGGATGTTCCGACAAGTCAGTAAAAATAATTAAATCCATCACCCAATGCAGAAACAGATACTCTAACAGGTGGTATGAATACAATTGCTTTGTTCTCTTTCCCCTGCTTCTGAAAAGTCCCCAGTTTTCGGTTTTCATTACACAAAGACATGGCCGAGCTGCCAAAGCAAGCAAGAACTCCTGTGATACTTTTCTTCTCCTAGGTGCTGAGCCGGTCGGTCTGGCCTTTGAGAGTACCAAGTCCACGTCGCTACCGAAGCAAGCTGAGGCTGTTTTGAAGACCCTCCAGGAGCTGACAAAACTGTCTGTTTCTGAGCAGAACATCAAGAGAGCAACTCTCTTCAATGAGCTGGTTATGGAGCTGAGAGGCCTCAGCGATGAGGCGGTCTCGGCTCTCTTGCCCCAGCTGGTTGAGCTGTCCAGGTGGGTGTTTAATGGTGAGAGCACAGTCTTCCAGACACCTGACGGAAGCGCAGAACTTGGGAACTCTGGCCAAACATAGAATTCCAGGGACCATTTAAATACCCATATACTTAGTCAACAATAGCAGCTGACAAAAATGTCAGCTGAGTGTCTTAGAGTTTCATGACTAGGGGACACACACACACACACACACACACACACACACACACACACACACTGCATTGGGTATCTGAATGTTTAAAATAGAAGTCAAATAGTTCTCGTTTTGGTAGGTACCTCCTTATCCTAATTCTAATGCATGTGTACTGAAAAGTTGGGAGGGAAAGGAAGTCTGTACCCTCTTCTATGTACGTGAGGAAACAAAATAATGTGCCTTTATGCCCTTCAAGGCACTGTCTGTGTGTGCTGTGAAATCACAGGAGGCGCGGAGGCCAGGAACGGACCATGACAGTGCTGGCCCAGCATGTTCTGAATCCTGACCAGACTTCTCCTGACTTGTTTGCTTGTACTCTCCACTGGAAATATTTCTGGGGAAGGCATGCTAGCTCTTGGGCTCCAAGTTGGATTTGGGAAGACTTAGAGATCGGTATAGTGAATAAGGAACTTCCCAGCAGAGGATTCAACATGCATCCAGGGCTATTGCTCCGGGTAACACCCTGTGCTTCTCTTCTCAGCCCCATCACTTTGCAAGCCTTGGTTCAGTGTGGACAGCCCCAGTGTTACACTCACATCCTCCAGTGGCTGAGGAATGAGAAAGCTCACCCGCTCCTGATAGACATTGTCACCTACCTGGTGGCCCTGATCCCAGAGCCCTCGGCGCAGAGGCTACAAGAAGTTTTTAACACAGCCAAGGAGCAGCAGAGCCGGGTCACACTATATGCCCTGAGCCATGTGGTCAACAAGTGAGTTTCTGCCCTGCCTTGCTGCCTCTGAGAGCAGAGGAGCCCTTCTCTCCATTCTCCAGCCCATGGCATTTATGCTTATACTATTGCATGACTGTACTATGTACACTTGTACTATTGGCCATTTTGAAATAAGCAATCAGCCAAGACCAGGTTGGGTTTTAAGAGAAGCCTAATACTGCCTACTGAGACCAAATCCTCTGCTGTTGCTATTCCATAGCTATCATAAGATAAACCAGGCGGTGACCCAGGGCCTGCAGGACATCACTGACTACCTGTTGGAACAGATTCGCAATGAGTGCACAGGAGATGAAGAGCACACCTACTTGATTCTGAGGGTATTTTCTGTCTTCCATTTAATATGGCTCCTGACCATCTCTTACTTCACCTCCTGCACACTGATGGGTTCTTGTGTCTGTTCTTCACTGCAGGTCATTGGAAATATGGGCAGCACCATGGAGCAGGTAATGCCAAGACTCAAGTCTTCCATCCTGAAATGCATCAGAAGCACAAAGCCATCACTGCTGATTCAGAAAGCTGCCATCCAGGCCCTCAGAAAGATGAAACTTGAAGATGAGGTAAAGAACTCAGAGGAGTTCTGAAAGTGAGAGTTTATGCTCATCATCGAGGTTTGAGGAAGAGGGGAATAAAATTATAAATCTCCTCATTCCCCTGGCCCACTTCTACTGTTTTCTAATTATGAATTTCAACCAGCCTAGTGGCCTGACTGCCTAGCAGTGTGTGGACAGAAAAAATGTATTTGAACTTGCTGCTACTCTACCCTGGGGAGCGTGAAATATTATGTCACATGCTATCCCAGGAGCAGACTGTCATCTTGAGAAGATATTTATATTCCCCAATCTCACCAAAGTAGAATAGTGAATTTGGTCCTACCTCAGATGACAAAAACTCCAGTGCTTTGGAAACTAGAGTTCTCAAAGGTATTCATTATTAATCCCAAACTCTCGTCCTTTCTGCCTTTATTCTCACACTGAAATAATTCATATCAAAAGAACTTTATCTTCATGAAGTGGCAAAGTATCCAAAAAAGTTATAAATTGGTCAGAATTTGTGTGCTTTAATGCGAGTGGATTCTCCACGCGCTTGGCGGAGGTCTGGGTTGGTTAAGCTGGCTGGCCTGAGAAGCACTGGGGAGAAGACGCAGTTCCAGCATTCACAGCATTATTAGAGAATCACACCGTACAAGAGCTATCCTATGCCAATGTCGGTCTGGCATGCTGAAAGAACAGCACCAACTGTCTCCCCCTTTTGGCTGCAGGTGCGAGGGATCCTTCTGCAGACTTTTGTCAACAGCACTGCTCCGGTGGAGAAGCGGCTAGCTGCCTATCTCATGCTAATGAGGCAGCCCTCCTCCTCAGATATTCACAAAATCACCCAGCTCCTGCCACGGGAACTCAATGAGCAAGTGAAGAACTTCGTGGCTTCTCACATCGCCAACATCTTGAACTCAGAAGAACTGCATATTGACAGGTAAGGAGGACTCATTTTCCATCATCTCCCACTAAGAGTGCTGGACTGGAATTCCAGGTGTCTAGGTGCTTCTAATCTTCTGGAGCAAAGACTTATGGGAATGTGCAAAAGTCAAGCGGTTAAAGACCACTTCTTTCAGTAGTGATTAGAAATCCCTATCTACTCGGAATTCGAGAGGTAATGAGCCAGAAATGTGGTGTTTTGACTCAAAGCATATTCTTGCCTTTCATCCAGTCTGAAAAATTTAGTGACGGAAGCTCTGAAGGAATCTCAACTTCCAACAGTCATGGATTTCAGAAGATTTTCCCAAAACTATCACTTTTCCAAATCTGTTTCTCTTCCATCGCTTGACCCAGTCTCTGCCAAAATCGAAGGGAATCTAATATTTGACCCAAATAACTACCTTCCTAAAGAAAGTATGCTGAAAACGACTCTCACTGCCTTTGGATGTGCTTCAACAGACCTCTTCGAGGTATGTCAGACATCCGTTTTTTGTTTGTACAGTTTGCCACCATCTCTGGCCACTAGAGGGCACCTGAAGCACGACTCCTGGTATAACTGGGGTTGTTACCTCAGGAGAGGCCCTTCACCTCAAAATACATGAACTATCCAATCACAGCAGGTTCAAACCTCAGATCCACTCCCAGATCCAAATCCCTGTCTGCGTAATTACTTATTCTACCTGCCTCTTCTAGGAAATGACAAATGGGCTTTACCTTTAAAGAGACAACTCCGATGACATGCTATGCTCAGCCCTTCCCCAGTTTTCATGAAACACCATTTAGTTACATAACATAACAAGGAGAGCAGGAGACTATACATTAAAAACAAAATCCAGTGTCAAATTCTTGCCTCATTTTCTTTTCCAGATTGGCTTGGAAGGAAAAGGATTTGAGCCAACGCTAGAAGCTCTTTTTGGGAAGCAGGGATTTTTCCCAGACAGTGTCAACAAAGCTTTGTACTGGGTCAATGGTCAAGTTCCTGATCATGTCTCCAAGGTCCTGATGGACCACTTTGGCTATACCAAAGATGACAAACATGAGCAGGTATGTATTTGTGAAGTATCCTCTCAAGGACAGCTTGTATGTTCTTGCTTAGACTGGAAGCTATCAAGGTTCCAGATCATATCAGTGTGGCTATAAACTAATCAGTCCTTTCATCTATGGGGGATTAGGACCAGTGTCCTCAGAAGTTAAGGCACCTCTGGAAATTCTGTATGTCCAGGAATCAGCGTCTCTGGAACCACTTTAGCAAAATGACTAAGAGTTTGAAGTATGGGGCATGAGTTAGAATGCTAATCTCACGATCTTCAAACTGGACAAAATTGGACAAGTTGTTTGATAGTCTTTGTTCCCCAAATACTATTAATAATCCATATGTCACAAGGTTATTTGAAGACTAAATGAAATTAGGTATGTAAAGTGCTAAGCACAGTACATGTTGATTGTTCAATAATCAGACACTAAGCTTTAAATTAATATTTCATCTTAAGCTCTCACTCAGATCAGTTCACTAGTGAATAAGACCAAACAACCACTTTGAAACTGGCCGTCAGCTCCTATTAGAGCAGTGGAAAGTAGGTTGTATAATCTGGAGCTTCTTATTATTTCATTTTCTACTGCTGTCCATAGTGTAGACTGGTGATTGGTGACCCATCAGAGTGTGTTAGAAATGCTGGTTCTCCGTGTCTACAATTGTGGGGCTATTTAAGGGGATCAGAGTGGGAAAGAGAACATTAGAGGATGAAGAATACTGAAGGACACTTCATTTGTGAATGAAGATAGCAAAATGAAATTCACTGAAAGCCATTAAATAAAAGGAGATAGTGATGAGGAAGATGAGAGTAAAGGAGGGAGTGACACTGATTAAACTACTATAAATACCAGAGTGAAACCCCTTTGGACAAAGGGCATAAACGAAAGAGAGGAATATAAAACAAGCCCTCTCTGGAATAGGGTTACTAGTGGGAGAGAGAGGAAAATGGAAAGGGTAAAAGAGGATGAATAACATCAATTGCTTTATGCAAATGTGTGAAAATAAAACAATAAAGCTAGCTGGGGTTGCTTGGGGAAGGGGAGGAGAGAGAGAGGCAGAGGTGAGACTGGCAGAGGTACCCATGCATACAGGGACCTGTCAGGATGAAGTCCCTCCCATACAATTAATCGATGCCAACAAAAATACACGGTTCTCAGGTCCATCAAGCACATTCAAGATGGACAAGCAGGGCAATGGTTTAATCCCAGATATTCACTTGTAGCCTTACTTCCGTCTTCTGATGCGCTGGCTTCCACTTGAAGGTGAAGGTCTTTAATCTGTTCTGAGTCTGTTAGTTTCTTTTCTTTATCAATACCTTTATCAATATCAGTTCTAATATATCTGAAGAACAGGTCTAAGAAGGGTCTAGAATCACGTGTCTTTCAAGCTTTTAGCTGATTTACATAGCCTCTGATTTTTCTTGGGAAGCCCCTGGCTCCCTTCTCTAGTTAAAGAGACAAAGCTAAGCAGAGGAGGGGAGCAGGTGATCTTCTAACCTGGGAGTACTGAGGGAAAAGGCCTGCCCTCAGGGAGAATGGGGTCCCCGTGCTACACCTACATGTTTTCCTCAAGTCACGAACACCTTGGAAAGCACTCCAATCTCTGACAAGACCTCAGGATTTTTCACCTTTATTTGGAGAAATTATCTCTCAATCAAAGGTGGGAGCCTGATTTCAGTATCTACCCTGCATCCCCACCTCAAGTGATCTCTGTTCAGGACCCTCACCGATGAGATAGACCAACCCCACTTCAGGAATCTGACTGTATGGGGCAGAACTGGCATCTCACTGGACATTTTGTTTCTAACATTTCAGGACATGGTTAAAGGCATCATGCCCATGGTTGACAAGTTGATCAATGAGTTGAAATCCAGAGAAATCCCAGAAGCCAGAGCCTATCTCCGCCTCTTGGGAGAAGAGCTCGGCTTTGTAAGGCTCCAAGACTTCCAGCTCCTGGGAAGGCTGCTGCTGAACGGTGCTCGCACTCTCCAGGGAATCCCCCAAATGGTAAGCCAGCCCAGCCCCACTGCAGGGCCGGTCCTCCATTAGCTGGGACTCTTCCCAGATATCCCAAATCCCTTTAATATCCCGGCCCAACAAGCCAGCACTATCACTTATACTTCCTCCAAAGGCACAGGTTAGTTTGACTTTCACTGTTGGTACGTAAGAAATTGCTAGCATTCAGAAATAAAGCTACTCATCATCTTAGCTTCACCTTTTGAGAACAGCACTTTAATCTTCTAGGAAATGGTATTAAATGTGCCTTCCTCTACCTATGCTACAGGCTCCTTTTAATATCGAAATGATACCGTGATTATGGAAGAAAGTATATGGCAAATCTAAATATTTGTTATAATTTTTATATTATCAGTGTACCAATAAAAAGAAAATCTATTTAAAAAAATAGCCCCTATGATTTAGATAAATAGTAATTCTTGCCTTTCAAAACTATATCTCAAGGGCTGGGATGTAGCTCAATAGTAGAGCACTTGCCTAGCATCAGTGAGGCCCTAGGTTCAATGCTCAGCATTGAAAAATGATGAAAAAGATAAAAAGAAAGAAAAACAATCGGGTCTCAAATTATTTTAAAGAAACAAAGTCCAATACATACTAACACTTCAATAGCTCCTTGCTTTCGACAAATTTATTTCACTAGAATATCCTTTAAGTTAGCTCTCAGTTATATTCAGATAAAATAAAAGACAATTTTAAGCCATGTCATACTGCCATACATAATATCTAAAGTCCACAAATTTCTGAGGCCCAGCAGTATTCCAAGTGCCTCCAACACTGTTTCAAAGTGATGTGCTATTCAATCCAGAGCAAATTCTTCTATATCCCCACACATTCCAGTTGGTAGTAGTTAATCTGTATTGACCAAATTACTGAGCTAACTAAGGCGTGCTAATTTCCTCCTTTCTGAATTAAAAAGGGATCGTGATCTCACGTTTGTGAGGTTGCTTTTAGCAAAATTCACCTAGTAAGGCTGACCTGAATTTGAGCTTCCTTGTTGGATTTACAGATTGGAAAGGCCATGAGGGAAGGCTCAAAGAATGACTTATTTCTGCACTATATCTTCATGGACAATGCCTTTGAGCTCCCCACTGGCATGGGACTCCCACTGCAAGTGTCCTCATCTGGAGTGGTCACACCCGGGACCAAGGCTGAAGTAAAGCTGGAATTAGCCCAGGTGAGACTCTCGCTGGTGTTGATCATTGAGGAAATCGGTGATTATTTCTCTTTACCTCTAGGGGGTAGGGAGGGCGGGGGTTCTTGTGTAAATTCTTAGAAAGTGTTTCTAGTGCAAACCAAGTCCCTTATCGTTGTGAAAGTTACTCATGATCACAGTCCAGTACCATCAATTTTTGTGAAAAATTTGAGAGCACCACAAACATGCACCACCCCACCATCCCTACCTGGGATTCAGCAAGAAGAGAACTCAGCTGTTCCCTCAATAAATGAGTGTTCCTGTCATATGTCTTTAATCCAGTTTTGTCTAAAGTTAACTATGGTTCTTTCTCATCCTGGGTAATGCAGTCTACCTCCGAGAAACTAATAACTTAGCTCTTCTTCCTCCCAATAAATCATAATAATGTTTCCTGCAGTATGAGTTTTCCAGAGGATTTGCCCAAAGATGGGAAAAGGTTGTTGATCTGAGCAGCTCAACCAAACTGAATAGGTTCCTTTCTGATTGACAGATGCAGGCTGAACTGGTAGCAAAGCCCTCTGTCTCTGTGGAGTTTGTAACACATATGGGCATCACTATCCCAGACTTTGCTAGGAGTGGCATTCAAATGAACACCAACTTATTCCATGAGTCAGGCCTGGAGGTGCGCATGGCCCTCAAAGCTGGACAACTGAAGTTCATCATCCCCTCTCCACCGAGGCCCATCAAGCTATTCAGCAGCAGGTAATTCTGACAGCCAGTGCTGCTTGGACCCTTTGAAAGAGAGAGTTGAAAACCTATCTTCAGGATTTGGCTAGGATAGATAGCTGATTCAGATCACTGTGGTCCCAGTGAAACAGAAGGGAAGTGGGGAGAGAATGTTCTAGATTACGATTTTTAACCTATCTTAGACTTAGACACACTAATTACCTTTTCATCTTGTTTTCAAATTATTCCTAAACCATTCTGCATTAAAAATTAAGATCTACTTGCTAGTCAGTAATTACTAAGTTATGAGACTTTTTATCAAGATTGTCTTTTTGCTTTTCAGTTTTGTTTTATTGTGTTTTCTCTTTGGTTTGCGAGTAAAGAGACAGTAGTTCTAAAGAAATCCTTCTTGGAAAATGAGCATTCTTTTTCTCCAAGGAAAATACCAAATACTGATTTGTGGTAGATCACTCAGTGGGTAAAGCATGAACCTCTAGATAACATGATTATGGAATCTAACCTCAGATGAAAAGTTCTACTGTCAATAGTCCTCGACTACAGATGTAACTTAGTTTTCATAGTTTGGACATATTCACTTGCTCATTGAAAAATAGTATTTAATTGCCTGCTTTGCACTAAGTGTGTTAAATAAGATATACAAGGCCCCTCTATACAGAGAAGACGTGCAATAACGGAAACAATGGTGACCCAGTGAGGACCTGGTTCAGGGAGGTATTGGAACCATGAAATCAGGAGTCACAGAGCCTGTGGGAAACAGGGAATGCCTTCTGAAGCAAGTATACCTGATCTGCTATCAAGGGTTTCAGTCATCTGAGAGAGAGGAAGAAGTGAAGGCTTAGGCATAGACAACAAATCATGTTTAATGGCCAGAAGGAAAAAGAAAGCCGCTGAAGGAACTGAAAAAAAAGTTGAGCAGAGTAAAGTGTGCCGGGAACATAAGCGAGATACACTGGGGAGAAGGTAGCCCAGGTCAGGCTGCGATCAGCCCTGGAAGGCAGCTTACAGGAGTTTGAACTCTTCTGAAGGTAAAGGAGTTGAAAAGGAGAGCATGAGCATGATGAAGCTTGTGCTGAAACTGCTGGGAAGGAAGCCCGAGTGGAGAGCAGTTAGGAGTTTGCTACAGACAGGGATGGGGGAGAGCTAGCTGACCATGCCCCACATCGGAGGATCGCCAGAGGTAGGAAGAACGAGGAGGCGCTAGCAATTGCAAGGAGGTAAAATCATGAGTATTTGGTGGCTTACTGGACAGATATCAAGATAAAGAAAAATGAAAGGGAAAGAGGGTAGAGTTCCCTTCAGAGCCCACACAGTAAGGACTGCTAGCAGTTCTTAGCAGAAGATGTGTTGGATGTCCTTACAAAACAACCAGTTAAAAAGATCTAGGTAGCAAGGGAACCCACGGGTCCAAGTCCCGTGGGTACGGAGCTCCTCAGCAAAATCACTCCTCAGTGAAATCAAACAGCAATTGGTGCAGAGCAGGACAAGAGAGACTAGGACAAGAATGAGAAGAACACAGACCTGTAAAGACTGAGAAGGAAGGACTAGAAATCTGGGAGGAAAACCAAGGTTATTAGGGGTCATAGAAACCAAGGAGTCGTCATAGGATAGGACACAGCACAGGCAGACCACCACTGGCACTGGGGCTCCAACACTTTGGGGGGTGACAATTTTTTTAGAGGCCAGAGGCTCTGACACCTTAATCTGAACATTAAGGAGCATCTGTTCTGAATACATCTGCCAGGAACATAAAGCCTAGAAATATTTTGATCAGATTTAGGGGCCAGAAGAGGGTTAGATATATTGGTGAACACAGAAGACAAGGGTGGCAATCAGACTGCAGTTCTATGAAAAGTGTGATGGAAGAACACTGAAAGAGCCAACAGCCTGTTGACTGTAAGGAAGAAAAGGAGGGCCAGAAGAGAGAAAGAGATGTGTACAGAGAGGGGTAAAGGGCAGAGTGATATGAACATGTTTAATGCTGGTGAAAAGATGCCAGAAGGAAGGGAAGCAAAATGGGGTTCCTCTCACCCTGTATCATGAAAAGGAAGGAACACAGAGTCAGCCCCAGGGATCCATTGGTTAGCGCAAAGCCTCTGGCTCCTCAAGATCAAACAAGAACCTTGCTCCTACTGTGATGGGGCTTAGGAGTGCCATACACATAAAGAACTCAATGCAACAACACCAGAGACAGAAGAGTCCCTGTGATTGTCAGTCATATTAACATTCTTCCTACTGTTACTTGTTTCTCAGTAAATGAAATAACTTATATCATAAGGTGGGTACAGACAGAGGAGAGGTAGAGAGGACACTAGGGGGCATGTGCAAGGTGAGATTCAGAGGTGTTCATTCTGATTTGTGACCTGAAGATAACTCAAATTTTTAACCTCACCAGCAACACCCTGCATTTGGTCTCTACCACCAAAATGGAAGCAATCCCACCTCTCACTGAGGACAGACAGACCTGGTCAACTTGCAAGCCTCTCTTCCCAGGCCTGAACTACTGCACCACAGGTGCTTTCTCCACTGACAGCTCCACGGAGTCTGCCTCCTTCTACCCACTGACAGGGGACACCAGGTGAGAGACACATAGTGCCTGGCCAGCATCTGCTGACCTCATACATTAAGTTGGACCACTGGAAAGATAGATAGGGAAATCCCATGCACTGTAGGTCTATGTCATCAGCCTTTGGGACATGTAATAGCCTATGGCTATTTAAAGCAATGGTTCTCCAGGAAACACTGGGTATACTCTCGGTCCCTTTTATGAGCTTGAGGAGGAGGCTGCAGCAGATTCTGATTTTGCTCCCAATTTGATTTATGAGGTTTTGAGTCTCCAGACCTCACTGATATGAACTTCCTGGAACTTGCCTCTGTGCTCAGAGCTTCTGCCATGCTTTGAGACTCATCTGCATCCCGGAACTGTCACTGCACATTCTCAGTGCTGCTGGCAGAAACAACTAACTCCTCTTAACTTAACCAGAAGCCCTGGGAATCTTGGGATCTGCCCTTGCTTTGGGCGATGGGGGAATTGAAGGAGATCATAAAGGTCATTACTAGTTAAGGGCAAAAGAGATCATATTAATGTGACACCTTTAGGCTCTGGGGTACATTATTACTATCTTGAAAGCTCTAACACTATGCACTGTACCATCTGTAGATATGAGTTGGAACTGCAGCCTTCTGGTGAGGTAAAGCAGTACGCTGCCAGTGCGACCTATGAACTCCAGACACAGGCGAAAGCCTTGGTAGACACATTGAAGTTTGTAATTCAGGCAGAAGGTGAGTATCAAAAATTGGCTGCTCCTTCTCCATCCTGGTGTCTGGTTCGAGATTCATTAGGAGAATGGGTTTGATGCAATTTACTTAACTAGTTTCTAATTGAGTGCCCAGTAAATATCGAGCCTCTTTGAAGAGTTGAGACTAGATCAGTGAACAATGAAGATAAAGTCTTTACTTGCATAGACATTACAGTCAACAACCACACAGGTAATATTCAGGATGTCCTACCAGGTGTGGGGAGAGAAACAGCATAGACAGGTCTAGGAGATGTAGGAATGGTAGAAAGAAGAATGAGTAGGGGAGGCTGTGAAGTTGAGAATAAGGAAAAGTTTCACTGATAAAAGTGAGCATAAAAAAGGAGATAAGCAGATAAGCCATGTGGAAAGAGAGTTGACTGGCTATGGGGCAAGCAGGTACAAAGACCAGAAGGCTGGCACAAAGCTTCCATGCTTGAGGGAAAGGAAGGTAGCCAGTATGGCTGAAGAAAAGAGACCAGGGATGGAAGAAATAGAAATTAGGATCACAGAAATAAGAGAAGAGAAAGTAGAGGACAGATGGTCTTGTTGGCCATAGTAAAAACCAAGGCATCTCTTATCAAGGAAATAAGAAACCACTGGAGAGTTTTTGCCATTTGATTCATGTTTGAGCTGAGAAAAGGTTGTCTAGGTACAAGAACAAAGCTGTAATAATCCAGAGAAGAGATGGAGGTGCTTTGGGACAGATTTGAGTGGTCAGATTCCAGCCATATCTTGAGGAATAGTTCTTAAATTCCCAGAACATGCTGAGCTCCCCACCTCAGAGTCTTCACATGTCAGATTCTCTGCCTGGAGTGTTCCACCAAGAATTCTGCATGGCTCTGCCCTCGCTTCATTATGGCCCTGCCTGCTTATCTCGTTAGCATGATACAGTACCGCTTCTATCACCATCTTTGGTTCTCATTCTAGTTTTACTTTTCTTCATGACATTTATTGCCATCTGCCTTAAGTAACTGATTCGCTTATTGTTTATACAATCCCTCCCCCACTAGAAAGCAAGCTACACAAGAGCAAGACAGCTCCATGCCAAGGGCGGTGCTCATCATGTAACAGGCCATCCATAAACACTTGCAAATCAGATGAACGCCTGCGTACCACAGAGTTTAAAATATAAGGGGAAATCCTGTGAACTATGCCCAGCCACAGCCTTTTCCTCTGTTTCCTCTTCCTAATCATGTTTCTTGATTCTCCTCTACATTCTTTCAGGTGTGAAGCAGACAGAGGCTATGATGCTGTTCAAATACAACAGGCGGAGTAGGACTTTATCCAGTGAAATCCAAATTCCGGATTTTGACATTGACTTTGGGACAATCCTCAGAGTTAATGATGAATCTGATGAGGACAAAAAATCTTACAAACTCACCCTGGACATTCAGAACAAGAAGCTCACTGAAGCTGCACTCACTGGCTATGTAAGGTAAGGAAGGGTCAAGGTGACCCCACCAGAGCTGCAGACCCGGGTGGCTCTTCCTATTCTTGCCCCATTTTTAGATCAGACAAAGCCCAGGGGTATCCATGCTTTATAGTCTGAGTAGCAGATGGAGCCCTCAGCATCCAGTTGGATCTTCCCGTCAGTCATCAGGCACTTGCTATCCATTCTCATTCACTGTGCTGAGCACAATAAAAAATTATCTCAGTCCCGTTTTGCTGTTTTATAGACACAGAAATGGTAGCTCAGAGCAGTTTATTCACTTGGCCAGAGGCAGAGAGCTAGTAAATAGCCAAGCAACATGGAAACAGGTTTGTTTTTTTTTTTAAGCTTAATTTGTTCCTGCAAAGTCCTAAATTTATGCTGTACATTAGTTTCAAAAGTTAATGAATTTGGTCTATCTACTATAATGTCTCTGATCCATTTATGGGTCCTGTTTTTTTGTGTTGTTTTTCTTTGGGGGGGGTCCGATCATGGGGCCTGAACTCTGGGCCTGGGTGCTGTCCCTCAGCTCTTCAGCTCAAGGCTAGTGCTCTACCACTTGAGCCACAGCGCTACTTTGGCTTTTTTCTTTTTGCTTATGTGGTGCTGAGGAATCGAACCCAGGGCCTCATGCATGTAAGGCAAGCGCTCTACCACTGAGCACCTTCTCAGCCCCGGGTCCTGTTTTTATCAGCAAAAATAAACCTAACAGTTGAATCATTTATATCTCTTTGGAGTGAGTAGACAAACTCATTGATACCAACTGATCTCCTTCCAATAGTTATGACACGAAGGGAGAAGGCAAAATCAAAGGTGTCATTTCCATACCCCGTTTGCAAGCAGAAGCCAGGAGCGAGGTCCACACTCACTGGTCCCCCACCAAACTGCTTCTCCGAATGGACTCATCTGCTACAGCTTACGGCTCGACAGTTTCCAAGAAGGTGGCATGGCGTTATGGTACGTGTTCTTCCTCTCATGTGCGCACGTCCAGGGCACTTGACGGTAACCACTGACTGCTTATCAACTGACCTAGCACCGTTGACAGCCATGTCCTATGTGCATTTTCAGATGGCGAGAAGATTGAATTTGACTGGAATACAGGCACCAACATGGACACCAAAAAAGTGTCTTCCCATTTCCCTGTGGATCTCTCTGATTACCCTAGAAGCTTGCATCACTATGTCAATAGTCTCCTGGATCACAGAATCCCTGAAACAGACATGACTTTCCGACACATGGGTTCCACATTAATAGTTGTAAGTATGAATCGGCCAGCAAAAACAATACAGGGGATTATTAATGCTAATCACATCCTGCTCTGAGTTAGGTATAAGAGGGCATACAAAGATGTATAAAAGAAACACTGTGACCAAATGAATTTCCTCTCAAGCCAAAGAGTTTGCTGTTCCAAAAGGTATCAAAAGTGGCTAGGAATCTAACTGTATTCCATACTGATTTTATAAAATAGAAAGAGATCCATGACTGGCATTCAAAATTCATAATTTCTTGTGCAGTATTTTTGGCTTTCAGTGCATCACTATGCCTAACAATTGACGTATCAAATATGGATTATCAGCTAATGTTAACTGGACTCTGAGGTCCAGCCAGGCATGATAGTTGCTCTAAGTGTCTCCCACCATTTTGTAGGCAACAAGCACATGGCTTCAGATGGCATCGCGGACTCTTCCTTATGCCCAGACTTTGCAGGACCACCTCAATGGCTTAACAGAGTTGAACTTCCAGAAAATGGGGCTGCCAGATTTCCACATCCCAGACAACCTCTTCTTAAAAAGGTAAAAGCAAAGAAAATAACTAGAGAAATTCCCCAAATGATGTAAAGTAAATGGAAATTTTTACCTCGCATCATTTAGACTTTCGTAACTTTATTCACTACAAACCATTCAAACGAATATAAAATGCATTCTGCTTGCTTCCATCACAAGCACATGCCCACTTTGTTCCAGGTCAGAATATACAAGTAACCTGTTTACCTGCAAAGACTTTAAGGGGGACGGGGGGCCTGGAGAGCTTACTGACGATGGGCTTGCTGTTGAGCTATGAAAGGTCAGAATAGAAAGAGCATAGAATGAAAGCTGCTTCCTAAAAGATGTTCAGTTGAGAGATACAACCTAACACTAATAAGAAAGTCAGATGCCATACTTCCCTGTCCATTTCTATACTTACAAAAACATATGTAATGCTTTGATCACCTTATTTCATGAAAATAAGACAGTGAGCTGAAAGAAGCAATGGGCTTTCTATGTTGATTGATCTGTATATTATCCTCAAGATTGAAAAACTAAGTGCCCTATGTTAAATGGGCCCTTCTGTAGTCTATGGCTGAACAGCACACTGTAATAGGACAAATTACTGCAATTGACGGAGACTACTGAGTATAAAAGAGTAGCAGCTTAGAGGACCCCAGGACCTCCCTTTGCTACAGACATTTCAGGACCTCAGAACTGGATAGGGTCTCAGTGGCCATCAATCATCCTCCTGCGGAAAGTGGGAGTCTTAGGGAGACAGCATCCAGCCCACTCTGTAGTAATATAATAAATTATGTATTTACTTATGATGGTCAAACCCTGCCATCTGGCTTTCTTTTTAATAGATGATCATAATAGCCTCTCCCATGCGCATAATTTCAAAGCACTTGAAGGGATACTTTTTCATTTGACACCCAAGCCCATCTCTGGAGGTTAGCGGAGAGGGCACTATTATTTCTAACATGCAGGTGGCAGCACCGAGATTCAGGGAGACTAATTCACAAAGATAACTAATCAAGTAGTAGTAGCTAAAACTACCATCCCAGTTTACTGATTCACACATCTATATTCTTCCCACACACCAAGGTGCTTCACTTAAGTTTAGCAAATATACATCAACTGTCCACTATGTACAAAACACAAGAGTTCATGTAGTGAATAGACAAACTACACAAGGTCTATTTCCTCCCTTCTAGGAAGATAGTGTGCAGACACCAAATAACTATAAAAGTAGAATTTAGACTCTTTGTTACATAAGTTTAATTGATTACTTCACTGTAAGAATGAGAGCAATGATCTGTGATTTAAGTGAAGGTAATGATAAAGTGAGGCTCTTGGAAGTATTTGAAACAGATTGACAGGTAAAGGAAAAAGCAAATGATGCAGGCACAGAGGGAAAGATGATTAAAAGTGAGAGAAGTTTGGAAATGGAGCAGATACTTAGGTTTGAATTTTGAATTCTTGACGTCTGACGTGGGGACATTGTTCTTGTTGTTCATTTTAGTGATGGCCGGGTCAAATACACCTTTAATCAGAACACTGTGAAACTTGAGATTCCTTTGCCTTTGGGTGGTAAATCTTCCAAAGATCTAAAGATGCCAGAAACCATCAGGATACCAGCCATCAACTTCAAGTTTGTGGGAATCCACCTGCCATCTCAACAGTTCCAAGTCCCCACTTTTACAATTCCCGAGTTGTACCAACTGCAAGTGCCGCTCTTGGGTGTTCTAGATCTCTCCACGAATGTCTACAGCAACTTGTACAACTGGTCTGCTTCCTATACTGGTGGCAACACCAGCAGAGAACACTTCAGCCTTAAGGCTCAGTATCATATTAAGGCTGACTCTGTAGTTGACCTGCTTTCCTACAGTGTACAAGGTGAGCCCCTCTGAAATCCAGGGAGCACGATGCTAATTCACAAGAATAGACTGCTCCAGAGAAGAAAGGACTTACACTTTCCAACAGATAGTTTTCTTTCCTCTTAGAAGTTTCTTCGTGCATTCAACTTATAGAAATATTTGCCTAACATTTTATATATATATATATATATAAATTTCTCTGCTATTGGCCATTACAAAGAAAGCAGTTATATAAACCAGAAGCTAAAATTCATAAATGTTATAATAGGGTATATGAGGTACACTAAAGGCAGTGATCAGGGAAGGCTTCCTACCTACTGATATTAAATTATATATGTATATTATAGTTAAGGAGACTATTGTTCAAGTGATTCCAATAAATGAGACTTTATGATTGAGAAATTTTCAGACACTGTTTTGAACACGTTACTTTATAACCAATATCTTTCATTTTTATTTCAGGATCTGGAGAAACAACGTATGATTACAGAAATACATTCACATTGTCAAGTGATGGGTCTCTACACCACAAATTTCTAGATTCAAATGTCAAATTCAGTCATGTAGAAAAACTTGGAATCAACCCAGCCTCAAAAGGTTTACTGACATTCGATGCATCTAGTTCCTGGGACTCAACGATGTCTGCTTCAGTTCATTGGGACTCCAAAAAGAAACAACATTTGTATGTCAAAGATGTCAAGGCTGATGGGCAGTTTACAGCCTCTTCGTTCTATGCTAAAGGCACACATGGCCTGACTTTTCAGATGGATTCTACCACTGGCCAGCTGAGTGGAGAGTCCAATATAAGGTTTAACTCCTCCTACCTCCAGGGCACCAACCAGATAAAGGGACAGTACCAGGATGGCACCCTCTCCCTTGCTTCCACCTCTGATCTGCAAGATGGCATCTTCAAGAATACCGCTTCCCTGAAGTATGAGAACTATGCACTGACTTTGAAATCTGACAGCAATGGGAAGTATGAGAACTTTGCCACTTCTAACAAGCTGGACCTGACCTTCTCTAAACAAAAAGCATCATTACGTTCTGAGTATCAGGCTGATTACAAGTCTCTGACATTCCTCACCCAGCTTTCTGGATCACTAGATTCCCGTGGCTTCGAATTAAATGCTGATATCACAGGCAATGACAAAACAAATAGTGGTGCTCACAAGGCAACGCTGAAGATTTCACAGGATGGTCTATCTACCAGTGCAACCACCAACCTAAAATACAGTCCCCTCTTGCTGGAGAATGAGATGAATGCAGACCTCAGACTCTCTGGGGCATCCATGAAACTAACAACCAATGGCCGCTTCAGAGAGCATTATGCAAAATTCAGCCTAGATGGAAAAGCTGCCCTCACAGAGGTCTCACTGGGAAGTGTTTATCAGGCCATGATTCTGGGCATGGACAGTAACAATGTTTTCAACTTCAGAATCAGCCAGGAAGGGCTAAAGCTTTCAAATGACATGAAGGGTTCCTATGCTGAGATGAAACTTGACCATACTAACAGTTTGAACATTGCAGGTCTGTCCCTGGACTTCTCTTCAAAAATGGACAACATTTATAGCTCTGACAAGTTTTATAAACAAAATTTTAACCTGCATCTGCAGCCCTTGATTCTTGTAACTACTTTCAACAATGACCTGAAATACAATGCTCTAGATTGGAACAGCAACGGGAAGCTACGGCTGGAACCCCTGAAGCTCAATGTAGGGGGAAATCTAAAAGGAACCTACCAAAATAATGAAATCAAACACATCTATGCCTTGTCTTATGCTGACTTATCAGCAAGCTACCAAGCAGATACTGTAGCTAGAGTTCAAGGTGCAGAGTTCAGCCATCGGTTCAACACAGACATTGCTGGACTGGCTTCCTCTGTGGATATCAGTACAACCTACAATTCAGACTCGCTGCATTTCAGCAACATTGTCCACTCTGCTATAGCTCCCTTTACCCTGGCTACGGATGTACACACAAATGCCAATGGGATTCTGTCTCTCTGGGGAGAACATACAGGGCAGCTTTACAGCAAATTCTTGTTGAAAGCAGAACCTCTGGCTCTCACTTTTGCTCATGATTACAAAGGATCTACAACTCACCATTTCAGGTCCAGGAAAATCATCAGCACAGCTTTTGATCACAAAGTCAGTGCCCTGCTTACTCCAGCTGAACAGATGAGCTCCTGGAAATTCAAGACCCAATTCAATGATAATCAGTACAGCCAGGACTTTGAAGCTTACAATACTAAAGAAAAAATCGGTGTGGAGTTTACTGGGCAAGCCCTGACTGATGTCTCTATGCTGAACTCCCCAATCAAAGTGCCATTTTTACTCAGCGAACCTGTCAATGTGCTGAACTCCTTGGAGATGAAGGATGCTGCTGACAAGCCTCAAGAATTTACAATTGTTGCTTTCATAAAGTATGATAAGAACCAAGATGTTCACACAATCAGCCTCCCATTCTTGAACATCTTGCCAGACTATGTGGAAAGAAATCGAAAAGTCATTATAGCTGTGCTGGAAAGTATACAGAAAGAACTGAAAAGCATCGATACTGACCAAGTTGTAAGAAAATACAGAGCATCCCTGGGAAGCTTCTCACAGCAAGTTAATGATTATCTGAACGATTTCAATTGGGACAGACAAGTTTCCAGTGCCAAAGAGACACTAACCACTTTCACAGAAAATTATGGAATTACAGAAAATGATCTACAAGTGGCATTGGATAATGCCAAAATCAATATCAATGAAAAACTCTCTGATCTTCAGACATATATGATTCAATTTGATCAGTATATTAGAGATAATTATGATCTACATGATTTTAAGATAGCTATTGCTAAGATTATTGATCGAATCCTTGAAAAAGTAAAAATTCTTGATGAACATTATCATATCCGTGTAAATTTAGCAAAGACAATCCATGATCTACATTTGTTTATTGAAAACATTGATTTTAACAAAATTGGGGGCAGTACTGCATCGTGGGTTCAAAATGTAGATACCAAGTATCAAATCAGAATCCAGATACAAGAAAAATTACAGCAGCTCAGGATACAGATTCAGGATACAGACATCCAGCAATTTTCTGCAAAGTTAAATCAACAGATTGAAGCTGCTAATATCAGAATGCTTTTAGATCAGTTGAGAAGTATAATTGAATTTCAAAGAATAAATGACTTTATTGAGCATGTCAAATACCTTGTTATGAATTTTATTGATACTCTTGAAGTAACTGATAAAATCAATTCTTTCAGAGCCATCCTCCATGAGTTCATTAAGAAATATGAATTAGAACTACAAATCCAGATTTTAGGGGATAAATTAGTACATTTGGCCCACCAATATAAGCTAAAGGAGACTGTTCAGAAACTAAGCAATGCCCTACTACAAGTTGAGATAAAAGATTACTATGAGAAATTGGGTGGGTTTATTGATGATGCCGTGAAGCAGCTTAAAGCATTGTCCTTTAAAAAATTCATTGAAGAAGTAAACAGATTGCTTGACCTGTTGGTAAAGAAATTGAAGGCATTTGATTACCACCAGTTTGTAGATGGCACCAACAATATAATCCGTGAAGTGACTCAGAGAATCAATAGTGAAATTCAGGGGCTAGACCTACAACGGAAAGCTGAAGCACTAAAACAGTTTATAGGAGACATCAAGGACTTGGTATCTGACGCCAAAGTATCTATGCTCATTGATTGGTTTCTAGATGCAGTGAATCTTGTGAAAGATTATTTCCAATATCCTCTAGAAGATGTACGAGACCGACTTTATCAATTAAACATTCAGTGGGAAATTGAGCGATACCTGTCTCTGGTAAGCCAAGTTTACAATACACTGGTCACTTACATTTCTGACTGGTGGGTTCTTGCTGCTAAGAACCTTACTGACTTTGCCCAACAATATTCTATCCAAGACTGGGCTGAAAAGGTGAACGCATTGGTGGAACAAGGGTTCATCATTCCTGAAATCCAGACTGCCCTTGGGACCATGCCTGCCTTTGAGGTCAGTCTTCGTGCTTTGCAGAATGCTACCTTCCTGACTCCTGACTTCATCGTCCCCTTGACAGATTTGAGGATTCCATCCATTAAGATAAATTTCAAAGAGTTGAAAGATATAAAAATTCCATCTAGATTTTCAACACCAGAGTTTACTATCTTCAACACCTTCCATATTCCTTCCTTTACAATTGATTTGGAAGAAATAAAAGCCAAAGTCATCAGAACCATTGACCAGATGATGGATGGTGAAATGCGGTGGCCAGTTCCAGACATATACCTGAAGGATCTAATGATGGGGGACTTACCTCTAACTGGATTTACTCTCCCCGACTTCCATTTCCCAGAAATTAAGGTTCCAGAACTTGTAATCCCAAACCTCAACCCTAAAGATTTTCAAGTGGCTGACCTTCACATACCAGAATTCCAGCTCCCCCACATCTCAGATACAATCACCATCCCTGCTTTTGGCAAGCTGAGTAGCATTTTGAAAATCCAGTCTCCTTTTTTCACGTTAGATGCAAATGCTGACATACAGAATGTAACTATTTCAGAGAACAAGGCAGAGATCACAGCTTCCATCACTGCCAAAGGACAGTCTAAATTGGAAGTTCTCAATTTTGACTTTCAAGCAAATGCACAACTCTTAGAACCCAAGATCCATCCATTGGCTCTGAAGGAGTCTGTGAACTTCTCCAGCAAATACCTCAGAATGGAGCATGAGAGTAAAATGCTGTTTTATGGAAATTCCATTGAGGGAAAATCAGATACCACGGCAAGCTTGCACACAGAAAAAAACACATTGGAGTTTAATAATAATGTGATTCTCAAGGTAAACCATCAGTTTGCCCTGGACAGCCACACAAAATACTTTCACAAATTGAACATCCCTCAGTTTGACTTCTCTAGTAAGGCTGAACTGCTCAATGAAATGAAGACACTAATGGAAGCTGGAGACTTATCCTGGACTTCTTCTGGATCAGGCTCATGGAAATGGTCCTGTCCCAACTTCTCAGATGAGGGAACACATGAATCACAAAGTAGCCTCACTGTGAAAAGGCCCATTGCTTCCTTTGGATTCTTCAATAAGATCAACAGCAAACACCTGAGTGTGAACCAAAACCTGACTTTTGAGTCTAGCCTCTTTGACTATTTTAACTTGGAAGTTAAGTCAGATGTTGAATCCCAGCATGTGGGCCACAGTGTTCTAACTGCTAGAGGCACAGCATTGCGCAGGGAAATGATTGCAGAGATAACTGGTGACCACAATGCTCATTTAAATGGAAAAGTTATTGGAACTTTGAAAAATTCTCTTTTCTTTTCTGCACAGCCATTTCAGATGACAGCATCCACAAATAATGAAGGAAATTTGAAAGTTAGTTTTCCCTTAAAATTGACAGGGAAGATAGACTTCTTGAATAACTATGCACTGTTTCTGAGTCCTGATGCCCAGCAAACAAGTTGGCAAGCAAGTGCTAGATTCAATCAATACAAGTACAACCAAAATTTCTCAGCTACCAACAATGAGAACAGCATTGAAGCCCATGTAGGGATCAATGGAGATGCCAACCTGGATTTCTTAAACATTCCTTTAACAATTCCTGAAGTGAATCTACCCTACACACTACTTACAACTCCTCCACTGAAAGATTTCTCCATATGGGAACAAACAGGCTTGAAGAAATTCTTGAAAACAACAAAGCAATCATTTGATTTAAGCATAAATGCTCAGTATAAGAAAAACAAAGACAAACATTCCATTGCAATTCCTTTGGGCCTGTTTTATGAGTTTATCAATCACAGCATCAATTCAATGAACTGGCATTTTGAGAAAGTCAGAGATGATGCATTGCATGTTCTTACCACTTCATATAATGAAGCAAAAGTTAAGCTTGACAGGTATGAAGCTGAAAACCTCAACAAGCCTCCCCGGACCTTTCAAATTCCTGGATACACGATCCCAGTTGCCAACATGGAAGTGTCTCCATTCACGGTGGAGACCTTGGCCTCCAGCCCTGTGATCCCCAAAGCCATCAGCACCCCTAGTTTCTCCATTCTGGGTTCTAGTTTCTCTGTGCCATCGTATACGTTAGATCTGCAATCCCTAGAGCTACCAATCCTTCATGTCCCCAGAAATCTACTCCAGCTTTCTCTCCCAGATTTCAAGGAACTGAGTACCATAAACAATATTTTGGTTCCAGCTCTGGGCAATATTACCTATGACTTTTCCTTTAAATCAAGTTTTATGACCCTAAATACCAATGCTGTGCTTTATAACCAGTCAGATATTGTTGCCCATTTCCTTTCGTCCTCTTGGTTTGTCATGGACGCACTGCAATACAAACTAGAAGGTACGTCGAGTCTGACGAGGAAAAGAGGGCTGAAGTTAGCCACAGCTCTGTCCCTGAGTAACAAATATGTGGAAGGAAGTCATGACAGCACCATTAGCTTAACCAAGAAAAGCATGGAGGCATCAGTGACAACAACTGCAAAAGCCCACTTTCCAACTCTGAGAATGAACTTCAAGCAAGAACTTAATGGAAATACCAAGTCAAAACCTACTATTTCTTCATCCATTGAACTGAAATATGACTTCAGTTCCTCCAAGCTGGACTCCACTGCAAAAGGAGCACTGGACCACAAGCTCAGCTTAGAAAGCCTTACTTCTTACCTCGCCATTGAATCATCTACGAAAGGGGATGTCAAGGGTTCCATCCTCTCACGGGAATATTCTGGAAGTGTTGCCAGTGAAGCTAACACTTACCTGAATTCCAAAGGCAGTCGAGCTTCAGTGAAGCTGCAAGGGACTTCCAAAGTTGATGGTATCGGGAATCTTGAAGTAAAAGAAAATTTTTCTGGCGAAGTTACTCTCAGACACATATACGCCATCTGGGAACACAACACGAAGAACCACGTACAGCTAAAGAGCCTCTTTTTCACCAGTGGCGAGCATACAAGCAAAGCCACCCTGGAGCTTTCCCCATGGACAATGTCCGCCCTTGTTCAGCTTCGCTCAAGTCAACCTAGTTCTCTCCTTGATAACGCTTACTTTGGCCAAGAAGTGGCTCTGAATGCTAACACTAAGATCCAGAAGGTGAGCTGGAAAAGTGAGGTCCAGGTGCATACTGGGTCACTCAGGAACAATGTAGAGTTTTCCAATGACCAAGAAGAGGCACGCCTTGACCTGGCAGGATCCTTAGAAGGAAACCTAGGGTATCTCAAAAACATCATCCTACCAGTGTATGACAAGAGCTTACCGGACCTCCTGAAGCTGGATTTAACTACCAAAACTGGCAAGAAACAGTATCTTCATGCTTCAACTTCTCTTGTATACACCAAAAACTGCAATGGCCATCTTTTCTCTATCCCTGTGCAACAACTGGCTGACAAATTCATTATCCCAGGACTAAAACTCAATTATCTGAGCTCAGATCTTGTTATACCTTCATTTCAAGTCCCTTTTACAGATCTTAAGGTTCCATCCTACAAACTTGACTTTAGTGGAATTGAAATCTATAAGAAGTTAAGTACTTCACCATTTGCTCTCAACCTACCAATGCTCCCCAAAGTAAACTTCCCCCAAGTTGATGTGATAACAAAATATTCTGAATCAGACGATTCCTCAACTCCATATTTCGAGATCACTATGCCTGAAGCTCAGTTAACTGTGTCCCAGTTCACTCTTCCAGTTGGCAGTGCTGCTCTGGATGTAAATGAGGTGGCCAATAAGATTGCTGATTTTGAGTTGCCCACCATCACCATACCTGAGCAAACTATTGAGATTCCTTCCTTGAAATTCTCTGTACCCACGGGGATCTTTGTTCCATTCTTTGGAACACTGACTGCAAGTTTTGGTGTGACCTCTCCCCTGTATAATGCCACCTGGAGTGCTGGTTTGAAAAACAAAGCAGATCATATTGAAACATTCTTGGATTCCACATGCAGCTCAACCTTACAGTTTCTGGAATATGACCTCAATGGTAAGGGAAAATGTCTTGTCCTTCCCTCCCCTGAGCTATTCTATGTTTTCATTGAGCGTTATGAGTAAATGATGATGTATTTAGTTATGACTAAAACACAATTGCTGTCTATACCAAAATTTAAAGGAGGAACTAGGTAGACAGATGATGGATAGGTGGATAGATAGATATATAGGCAAATACTCTGTATATGGAAAATAAACTGTAAAATAGCTGATATTCAAGAAGATTCAAAGAAAATACATTTTCTGTAATTGTTTTTAAGATTTTATTTACTTTTTAACAAAGCTGTAGAGATTCTGGAGCAACTCACTGCTAGAGAACATGACTAGCATGGATGAGGTGCTGGGTAATATCTCCAGCACTGCAAAACAAAGAAAAAAATCAAATTTAGTAAAAATTTTAAAAAACTTTACACTACATCTTTAAACCTGTAAGTTGGGTTTGCAGATATAATGATAGTTTTCACAATGTTATTCACCTAATGAATATAAAAATCTTTCCTCTAAAGTCATAGGAACACACAGTCTTGAAGACTACACATTTATCTCTAAGACCAAAGGAACATTTGCACATCGTGACTTCAGTGCAGAATATTATGAAGATATCAAATATGAAGGACTTCGGTAGGAAATGTTTACTGAAACTTCGCCCCCTTTACAAAACTCTGTGATGTGTGCCATCCCTGCACCCTCCTCTGAACCATTCATCAACCCTTCTGCTTTCAGGACCGCACAGGAAGAGATTCGCCTTGACATCAGCAGTCCAGCATTCACCGATCTCCACCTGAACTACCAAGGGAATGAGAGGAGATTCTTCTTCTCGGTAGCCTCCCCAGCCATTGGCTCTGTGGGCCTGGACATGTGGGTGGTTAACGATACTGTGATGGGGGATGTCTACTTCCACCCTCAGGTGAGTCCCATCTAATGGCACACACCCAAGAGTAAGAGAATTGGAGCAGATATACTAAATTCAAGGCAATTTTTTCAGAGTATTCAATCTAGGTAAAAGGCAGTAAGCAAGCTGATCTCCTTCCCTGGGGAACTATTCTCTAGAAAATATTCTAACATGCCCTTTGCTGAACTTAATTATTAGCTGCCTGCATGATATCACATCAGCTCTATAATTTTATTATTTCTCAGCAAATCCAGAAATACGAGAATTATACTTCATTGCCTCTATCATGGGCATAATTTGCCATGCACGTAGTTTGCTTTTGTTTTTTTTCAAATAGTGTTTCTGGAGTATTTGAAGCTTTAAAACTCTTCACTGAGATGTGTCAAACTTCAAGTTCTGCTAGGGTTGATCAAAGATGCCATTACCAGAAGGGGAGACTTGAAGCTAAAATTTCTCATAGTCTCGGAGAATGAATACTAAAATTGGTACTCTAGAGCTCTGCTGGATAGGCTCTGTACCTTTTCTGTTTCTTTGCTACTTCTTTCCCTGAATGTACTCTTCCCTCCTTTGCCTCCTCCACTTCTTCTTCCCTGAATGTATCATTCCTTGCCTTTTTCCTCCTCTTCCCCATTCCTCTTCCTTCTCCTTTTCATCTCCATTCTCCCAGTTTTCAATCCCAGGAGGCCTATAAATGCCAAGTATATTTTTTATCCATTCAGGGGTAGGTGATAAAGGAAAATTAACAACAGTAGGCTTATTTAACCAAAACAAACACATGAACTGGCATTCTCTTTAGAATCTGAAATAGCCTCTAATCTTTACTTTTAACTGCTAATGAAGTTTTAGTGTAGCATATTATACAGAGTATTTTTATCTATATTGTTTTTCTGGTTTTAGTCCTCCCCAGATAAAAAACTCAACATACTCAAAACTGAGTGGATACACCAGAAATCTGATAATGAAAGTGAGATCAAGTTTAATTGGGAAGAGGAGGCAATTTCCATCCTGCTAAGTTCTCTGAAAGACAATGTACCCAAAGCTACAGAAGCTTTTTATGACTATGTCAACAAATACCACCAGGAATACACAGGACTCAGCCTGGAAGACACTTCAACAAGGCTGAGAAGAAGTATTCAGAACAACGCCAAGTGGGCCTACCAGGGGACCATGGGCCAAATTGAAGAACTGGGTATGGGATTCCAGACAGCAGCCAGTGGCACCACAAGAACCTACCAAGAATGGAAGGACAAGGCTCAGAACCTTTACCAGGAAATGTTGGCTGAGGATGGCCAAAGCACTTTCCACAGATGTAAAGATAAAATATTTGACAGCATCATACAAGTCACTCGGCACTATAACATGGCAGTCAAACACCTGACTGACTCATTCATTCATTTCTCGAAGTTGAGCTTCCAGCTCCCAGGGCAAAATGTGACATATACTAGTGATGAGCTCTGCACTATGGTCATTAGGAAAGCAGGGAAGATACTGTCCCAAGCGTATTCAAACATCCATAATAGCTTAGAAAAGCTGCTTTCTTATGCCCAAAACCTGGTGGAGAAATCTGACTTAATTAAAGATCTAAAGATTAAATGTCCTTTCTATTCAAGGAGCTACAAACTAATTGATATAATTGCCGAGTCCAGGGAACTGTTGGACACTATATCAGAATCAGTTCAAGACATAGCTAATGATCTTCAGTCTTTCAAGTTTACAGAGTTCTTGAGGGAGTTTCAGAACGTTTTACAAGGCTTTTTGCAAGGGACAGAAGAAGGAATTAAAAACTTAAGGGAGATCACATTAACTAATCTCCTGAATGATAGTAGCATTACCTTCAAGGAATATATTCTATATGGCTTTAGATTCCTGAAACAAAACCTATACCTTGACTTCACTGAGTTCAATGAATTTGTTCAAAGCAATCTCCAACAAGCTTCTGACAAGTTACAGCTACTCCATCAGCACATAAAGGCTCTTTGTGAAGCCTATTTTGATCCAAGCATAATTGGTCAGTCAGTAAAATATCATGAACTTGAAGAAAAGTTTGTCCACTTGGTCAAATATATTGCGGAGCTCCTTGCAGACTTCCATTACACATATACTGCCACTGTGACTCACTTTGCTTCACAATTCTCAATTCAAGTTGAGGAGTTTATGCTCAGAGAGACCCAAGAATATCTTAACATCCTTACAGATGTAGATGGAAAAGGGAAAGAGAAGATTGAAGAGCTTTACAACACTGCTCAGGAAATAATTCAAAGCTGGTTCCTTGCAATAAAGGAAATCATTTCCGATTACCACCAGCAGCTCAGATCTAAACTGCAGGAGTTTTCAGACCAACTCTCTGATTACCATGAAAAATTCATTGCTGAGTCCAAAAGATTGATTGACCTGTCCATTCAAAGCTACAGCATAGTCTTAAGCTACCTCATTGAATTACTGGAAAAGCTACAGTCAGCCACAGTCAGTGGTATAAGCCCCTATGTAAGCCTTGTTCCAGGAGGACTGACAATCACTTACTAATTCTTAAAAACAATCCTCAATTATTAATCTATTCCAATTAAACTTTCACATTGTAGAGGTGGAAATACTGAAAAACATCCACTGAGCCAGGCCCAAAACAGCACCGCAAGTACAAGCAGGTACGAACAAGACCTTGACTGAGAAACGACATGGGATCTCTGAAGGTCTCTGAACTCTGAGGCATTTCTGGCAAGTTAAAGAGAATCAGGGTCTGCATTATTTTTTTGTTAAACTTAGGGGAAGGGGGATAAACAAATAAATGGAGTCTTTACTGTGTATCATACACTACTCACTGTGCCTCATTTGTTTTGACCCATAGTGGAATGAAGGTATCAGCTCAAATGTTCTGACATTCGCAAATCACTAGAAGAACATATACTGTGATTCAAGTGATAGGAAAAACAGAGGAAGTTAGAAGTTTAAGGGAGCAAACTACTTTTCCACTTGAAAGAGGCAAATGTATGTGCCAAGTAGAAGGGAAAAAAGTATTCATAAAGATGTTATACATAGTTTGATCATATGGAGCATCCCACATCTGTACCATACAATTTTCCCCAGCAAACTGTCTGGCTTTGCCAGGCAAGGCTCTCTGTTGGACCTGGAGAAGGCATTTTATTTCCCTCTGACTGTTAGCATTGGAGAAGGGATGTCCAAAGTAAGGGACTAGTCCCTAGGGATTCTTCACACAGGGATCCCAGGAGTCTCCCTGCATCTTAACCGGGGTGAACAGCTGTTAAATGGCTGTCATTGAAGAACTAAAGGAAAGTGTGATCCATGGGGAATAAGAACCCCATTGAAAGTTGTTGAAAATAGAAGCATAAGGATTATAGGTAAAGGACAGGGCAATAGAATGGGTTAATCTGATCAGTGTACAATATATGCATATACAAAATACCTTTTATATTATTAATATGTAATTACTTACTAAAAAAGAACTTAGAAGTGACCACTAAATCCTTCATAAGGTCTCTTAGAAAAAGACCTATTTAGACAGGCATCAGTGGCTCATGCCTGTAATCCTAGCTACTCAGGAGGCTGAGATCTAAGGATCACAGTTTGAAGCCAGCGTAGGTAGGAAAGTCTGTAAGATTCTTATCTCCACTAAACCACCAAAAAAGCCAGAAGTGGATATGTGGCTAAAGTGGTAAAGAACTAGCCTTAAGCAAAAGAAGTTCAGGGACAGAGTTCAGGCCCTGAGTTCACAGTACAAAAATGAAACAAAAGAAAACCATTTTATGCAAAAATACCAGTGACTTCCATCATTTTTGCAAACAGCTACTTTATTATCTTGATGAGTCCCACTGTTACAATGTATAAACATTATCTAGAAAATTAGCACATACCCTATTAGTAGTTTATTAGTGTTCTTCCATCTAGAACTAAGAAGCTAGAGTCTGGGGAGATGGAAAATATGGTAGCATTTGGACCTGACACTTAAGGTGTGTCTGCTGGATGGTGGATGAATGGGTGGATAAATTGACTGATGGACCAATGAATGGATGAGTGGGTAAGGGGATCAGTTGTGAAGGGAACGGTTGTGAGGGCTACAGAAGGGGAAAATTAGGCTTAGATCCAAGGACACCACCTGAATGATGTTTAGTTTTGCAAATTTTCCTGTTGAAGTAGAAAACAAGGATCTGCTGAGCCTTTAAATTGAAGAAAGGTCTAGAAATATGGCTTCATCTGAAAGAAGAATCACATATTCCCCATGCTAATGAGCTGATATCTTCATCTGGGGCTGAAATGAAGGGAAATAATCATCATAAATTCAGAATCATCATGCAGTCAGTCACACCATACCAGCTGCTCAGCTTCCTATTGGCTATCCCTCCTGGGAGGTGCTTGAATGAATTCATCAAGCTGAAGAAAGTTGAAGAAGGAAAGGATTCTCTGAAGAGTTTAGACTTTGCTTGCCCTCTTCTTTAATCTGCTTTGTAACAGGATTCATCTGGCTTCAGTTAACTGCTGCATTCCTTATATTCTTTTACTTTGGGAAAAGTATTGCTCAGTTGTCTCACCTATGAAATGAGCTCTATCCTCTATAGCTTACATGATTGTTCATAAACATCAAATGAAATGATAGGTAGGAAAAAATTTTATAGCTTTTAATGTCATGTAAAAAATGAAGTGCAGTTATCATTAGATGATTAATTATTCAAGTTTAGGTTCAAGAGAGTGAAGGGAAGAAAGTCTATGAAATTTATTAAACTACTTGTATGCTAAAAACTATGCAAAGACTATAAGATAAGGGAAATTAGTAAGATGCAGCTTCTATCTCTCTATCAAAGATGGGATGTGTTGTTTAAGGAAGGGTATAAAGGAAGTAATATGAGGATTATAACTATGTTGCAGCACAGGAAGTTAAGGAAAAAGTTGAAACCCAATCTTATTGATAAAAGACTTTGATAAGCAAATATAGGCCCAAAGGTAGTTCAGGAAGAAAAAAAAGGGGTTGTTTCAAGAATACTGATTATCTACTATGTCCAAAATACAAGAAAAATAAAAGGGAGACAGAATTTGAAAATGGGTTACACAATATTGCAGAGGGCTTGAATGTTGAAGTAAACAAACAAGAACATCCAGTAAAAGTCCTGTGTCAGAAGTTTGATATGAGCTGCAATTTAGTAAAACCAATATGGCAACATATAGATAATTAATTGGTACAGATGATTCTGGAATGTGGCTCAACCTGGATCCAAGTAAAATACAGACTCATCTCTGATGAGTTGTGCAACTCAGTCAAGTCATAGATATTGAGAATGGTGAAGAGGAATAAAATAAAAATAGGGTCATAAAAGCAGAATTGACAGGATCAAGAGAGTGATCATTATGAACATGAAGTATGAAGTCAAAAAAGCCATTAGAAATGGAGCTACCATAGTAAATCACTGGAGCCAAGAATTGGAGGAGTTGCAGGAGAAAGAATAACAAGAAGAAGATTTAGCATCTTAGTCTGTTTTCTGCTGATATGACAGAATATAACAGATTTGTAATGCATTAAAAAAGAGATAAGTGTGGCTGGGAAGGTGGCTCAGTGGTAGAGTGCTTGCCTTGCATGCATGAGGCCCTAGGTTCAATTCCTCAGCACCACATAAGCACAAAAAGCCAGACGTGGTGCTGTGGCTCAAGTGGTAGAATGCTTGCCTTGAACTAAAGAGCTAAGGACAGCACCCAGGCTCCAAGTTTAGGCCCCACGACCAACAACAACAAAAATAAGGAAATAATTTTTCACAAATCTGGAGTCTAGGAAGTCAAAAAGCAAATGTCGCAAGAGTTTTTCATTCAGTGTCATATCATGGCAGAGAGACAAGCAAGATGAG
This sequence comes from Dipodomys ordii, assembly GCF_000151885.1. Taxonomy (NCBI): domain Eukaryota; kingdom Metazoa; phylum Chordata; class Mammalia; order Rodentia; family Heteromyidae; genus Dipodomys; species Dipodomys ordii. The sequence goes on from NW_012267236.1 coordinate 13,362,479, forward strand.
CAAGACTGAACAGGAAATAAGACAAACTCCCCTTTTCAAATAACCAATCCTCTCCCTTGATGACAGTCTTAATCCATTCATAAGGTCAGTCCCCTGGTGACATAATCACCTGGTAAAGGCTTCATCTCCTAATACTGCTGCTTTGGGGATTAAGCTTCCGAGACATGAACTTTAGGATACATTCAAACCCATAACAATGAGTAAATCAGAATGCAAAATTAATGGCATTTGAACCTATGTAACCTGAAGAGTTCTGAGGCAACCATAGATGGGGAAGGAAGGAATAGAAATGGCAGGGAGAGAATATTAGTGTCAATTTGCTCAAGTGGAAAATAACTAGCAGGAAAACTGGAGTTGTGAGTTACGGAAATAACATCCGAAGGAATGAGTACAAAGGAAATTTTTTGACAATTATTGTGTTACTTTCATGTACCTTTAGAAATTTAACAAGAAAACAAAGAATTTTCTTCAACAATTAACTGGTCAGTTGTCCTAAGAATGAGGCAACATGTACATCTCTTAAGAACATACTGTCAAGTGATGTGGAAAATTCTGCCATAAACACAAATATTCTTCCTATAAAAAAAATACCCAAGGTTTAAAACCAAAGGAGGAATCAAACAATGAAGCCCAGCCCAGGTCCCTGAATATCTGGAAAGCACTTTGGCTTTGATCCTTGGCTCTATCTAGACTAGGGATGCTGTCCCCAGGACCAGTCTTACAATGAACAAATAGGTTCCGTTGGACAGGGTACTGTCAGACCCTGTAAAATTATATGCATTTTCTTTAGGTTGCTTTTTTTTCTGAAGAAAATGGTCAGCTTGAGGTCGGTTGAAGAGTTCAATTTCCCCTTTTTGGTGAGAAGGGCAAAGTCCCCTCTGACTTCCCATGCTAGGCCCCCCGTCTGGCTTTAATTTATGGTTTAGTCCCCATTCAGTCAGAGAAGGAGCCAAGATGGTCCTCAAATGGGGCCTGCAATATGGGAGCCAGAGTGGACAAACAGATGTTCCCTCTAAAAGTGTCTAATAACCAGAGATAAATGTGCAGAAACAGACCCTTCCTCTTAGCTCATCCCTTTGTATGCTGTTTCAGATTAAGAGGTCACTACAACTCCCTCAAGAGTGCTCCATTTGTTGGTGGGATGGCTGGGTGGTCACCAGCAAACAACATTCCAGTGCCTCATAAAAGCTGGTGGAGCAGGTACACATGTCTTCTGGAGGAGAGAGCCCTCCTCTTCTTGTCCTTCAAACTGACTCCTGCCTCCCAAAACAGACCTGGGCTTCCAGTCAGGGGTGCCTCTGGTACTAGGAACTAAGCTCTGGCTCTGTGTCCATTTTCCCCCTAGACTGGTATTACCAAGGCTCTGTATTCAGTGAAAGGGATGACACAAGCCTTGGAGGTGGCATGATGTTTGAGCTGCAGAACTATGTCCCATCCTTGTTTGTAAGCTGAGGCTCAGGCTTGTCAAACATACAGCAGAACATGAAACCACACCGAGCAATGGCTTCCAGAGCCTAAAGACTGGACAGTGGCCAGAGTGAAGGGCCGTTCCATGAACATCCCAGTCCCATCAATGTCCCTGGTTCCCAAGAGGCCTCTGCTTTGGCCGGCCCCTCTCTTTCCTCAAATGAGGCCCATCTAGGCCGTTACCAAAGTGCCTACAGAATTATGGATCTCAGGGCCTTCACTTTCAGGGTCCCAAATCATGACTCATAAGAATACTAGGGTCACTGGGACAGACAGGCAAGAGAAAGACAGACCACACTTGGGACATGGGCCTGGCTGTGAGTTCCAAATTTTCTGTGGTGCCCTGGGAAAGTTTCTTTGCCTCTCTGACCCTTAGTAATCTCGTGTGTAAAATGAACAATAATGCACTGAAATGGTCTGGGTCCTTCTTGCCTTCCAGCTCTAAGACTGGTTCTTCTTCATCTCTCTAAAAATCTCCTACAAGGCCCAGGAGAGAAAAGGCCTTGGTCCCAGCAGTTTCCTCTGACCACTGCTGAGGCACACGTGGCCATGCGTGTACTGATCTCACATGTTATTTCTCTGATCAACCTGCCCATGCCAAAGGCTTACCCTGGAACCTTTCCTTTTCACTTCCGTGTCTTTTCTTCTGTGGCTGGCTGGTAAAAGTACTCTCTAGTAGGGGTTCCCTAAGTTGGCTGAAATCATCATTCCTTTCATTGGCAGCCACTGCACCAGTATGTGCTATTTACTAAAGACTAAAAATTACTAAGAAATTGTGACATTTAGGCTTTTCCTCTCATAAAAGGGTTTGGAGGAGAAGAGGAGGGCTCGAGTTCCATGTTGCCAACTTCTCTTCTGAGAGAGACACTCCCTGTCCTCCACAGAGGCTGAGCTGGCAGCAGATGCTTACAAGAGACACATCACAGGGGTTCTTTCTTCCACACCTGCTCCAGATGCCACACCCCTGCCAACCAACCCCACTTGCTTATAGCTCCTGGCCCCTACAACCTATACTTCCTTTGCCTTAGGACAAAGGCACGGATTTAAGTTTTATAGAGTCTAGCTCCCATTCTACTTGGTCCATTTTTAATGGCTTTTCGCACTACACTTTCTTTCTCCAAAGTCTTATGTGACTTAGTGGTGGGGGGAGTCTTAATATATGGTAACGGAGAATGGCAGCCCCCCCCCACCTCACTGTCTGGTGCTCGTACAATCCAGCCACTTTCATCCTGCCCTTAGCTTATTGCTACTGCCCCGACTGCCCCACTCCAAACCATTCCTACCCATTTGCAAGTCCCTAGGCTTTCCTGCCCAACTTTTTCCCGACAAGTGCAGATGTGAACTGAGGATGCTGGCTCTCCCCATTCCCCCAGCCCTGTGTGTCAGGGGAGGGAGCTGGAAGGACTGGCTGTGAGGCACTGTGCATACCAGTCCGATTATTCAATAACCTTGGAGGCAGAGAATAATTCAGATATAAAATTCTCCAAAGCCTAACTAACACTCTTCTCCTTTCCCAAGGGCTGCCCAACTTCTCCAGGGAGAAGCTAGAGGACTCTTCACATGGGGGCTGAGTCCTTGAAGTCCTCCAGAGAACTGTAGCCTCCAGTGAGGTCTCCATCCTACTGGTGGAGCTTCTACTTGGGAGAGCTCTTCCACAGGAATCAGGAGGCCTACATCCTGGCCCCATCTACTGATGGCATGATGGACTGTGTAACCATGGGCAAATCTCCACCCAGTACTGACAGTGTGGGAACTGAGAAGTACAAGACTAACAACCACTGTCACCAAGTGTTGGCTGCCTGGGTTATGCCAGTTCTGCGGTCGTCCTCTCCGGGTTGTCATCACCTAACATCTGAGTTAATCTCATGAACCTCATCCTACACACTCTCAGACATGCTTAGCCCACAGCTGTCCCTGTGAGCCATCTGCTCTCCCTCCCTCCTCCTCCTCCAACTGGCCTCAGATCTCCAAACCTATGAAGCAGATCAGAAGAAGACCCTTACAATGTAAATTGATTTGAACTCTTCTATGGCTAGAGAGCTCTACCATGGATGATGTCTGGAGAGGGATGAAGCCCACAGCTCCACGTGACTATTTTTCTTTTAAGGAAAGCAAGCAATCCTCAGACCAGAGAACATTTTGCCTTCCTTTTTGACTACAGGCTCCACATGCAGCCAGGTTCAATCATGATTCATCCTACCATGTTACTGCAAGAATTTAACAAAAAATTTCTAGTGATTTTTTTTCCTGATACAAGGTAGATGGGCAAAGAGAGGGCCATAGTTATTTGTCTTCTACCAAGGGCAGAGATAAGAACCTCCAAAAGGGGCAAATTAGCAGTCTGTAGATGTCCAGCAGGAGGAAGGGCCCTGGAGATGCTGGCCCCTGGTAGAACATGGTTCCCTTTCTGTGGCTAAAGGAAGAACAAACATGGAGACTCCTAGTGGGTAGATAGAAAGTTGCAGGCAATTCTTCAGAAGGAGTCATTTGCCTTACAACATGATTTCTGAACTGATCATGTCGCTGCTTCACTTCAAGCTTTCACAGGACATTTGGTGTTCACTTAGAGAAATCAAATAAAACTTGAAGCTTACAAGATAAGAGAACCTGATGGGAAATATTGTTTTCCACATTTTTTATCAGCATCAATTAGTTTTAAAGGGGGATTCATCTCAACATGCCCATTTGGCACACAAAGGACCCTGATCAGATGCCTCCATCATTCTCCCTCCTCCCTCCCACTTTTCCCAATCCTATCTCAATGAGCCTCACTGTTCCAGTCCCCTACATGTATATGAAACATGATGAGCTTCACCCTCCTGTATGTTCTCCATCCACCCTCACCTCTCCCACAAGAACTGACTCCCAGGAAAGGATCTGTTTTACATCCCTGCCATTCATACTTTAAGTATCTATTAATCATTGAAAGGGGTTCCACCATGGCATTTCACACATGTATACTTACCACACTAATCAGATTGACCCCTTGTTTGCTTACTCTCACCTTGCCCACCCCTACTACCACCTATTATCCACAGCTCTCAGTGAGTAGACGCAAAGTATCGCAGTCTTGTTTACCCTTTAACATTCTCTTTTCCTCTCCCTATTTCCTCTAATTCCCTCCAACAATCCCCCAATTACAATCATGGTTGTGTGTGCACGCGCGCACGCGTGTTTTTTTATGCCAATCCTAGTGCCTGAATGCAGGGCATGGGTTCTGTCCCTGAGCTTGTTTGCTCAAGGCTAGCACTTTACTACTTGAACCACAACTCTACTTCCAGCTCTTTGGTAGTTAATTAAAGATAAAACATCTCATGACTTTCCTGTCTGGGCTGGTTTCAAGCTGTGATTCCAAGTAGCTAGGATTACAGGGGTGAGCCACAGGTAGATGCCTTGCTTGCTTGCATATCTTCTAGATCTGGCATATGTATATGAGGGGGAAAATGCAATCTATGTCCTTTTGAACCTGGTTTACTTTGCTGAACATCAAGCCAAGTTTCCTCTTACTCTGTGAACCACTCCACCAAAACTTAGTTTTTTTCTTGTAGGATTCAGGAGTCCTTGAGGTGCTTTCTTAACCTAGCTTGTACCCAGGCAGGTCTCTTAAGGCCAATGAAAGACAGTGTAACAATGAACAGCTGGGAGACAAATGGGATTCAGCTCTGTATTATAGAAATACTTCAGTTCCTTCTGTGATATAATCAGTCAAGAGAAATAAGGCCAGTTACTTTCCTGGTACGTACAGAGCCTCTTCCTCACACAGGACCCAGACTCACACGGTGGCAGGAGATGCGTCATGGCCTCCTCAATGTTGAATCATACAGAGGCCAGCACTGCCCGGCACCATTAGTTCCACCTGCCTGGGGCTCTACTCTCTCTGCCAGGAAAGGCTCCTCTTGTCCCTTAGTAACCTCATGCCTGCTGCTTCTTCTCAGGACTCATTCACTACACAGGTCCTCTCATATCCACCTCTTGAAGGAAGCCTTCTGAGACTTTCCACCCCTCTCCTAAACTCCCTTAGCCTTGACTACCTGGCCCACCACCCATCCACCCTGTTTTCTCTCAGCTCTATGCATCTATCTGAGGTGAGGGACCTCAACCTGGCCCCTCAGTCCCTGGGCACTCTATAGAGTCTGCGGGCCTCAATGCAGAACAATGTCTCTGGACCACCTCAGTCTGCTATGAAGACAGGATATGGTTGTCTGCCACCAGGAAATTTGGGTGGCAAGCTCCAGCTCAGGAAGTGATCCTGCTTGGGGCCACTACAACTTCCTGGAAGCACAGATGCTCCCGGGTGTCCTCTTCAGCACTTGTACCTGAGGCATGGTGGAAAGAGGAGGTCGGGTTGCAAAATAGCCTAGAACTACGGATCTGCAGTCCTAGAAGCGAACTCTGGTTCAGCCTCAGCAGTACCCTGTGTCATACCATGTTCCTGACCCCCCATGTCCTCTTCCTGTGAGCTATCCCTCTCACAGTAGCACATGACAGACTTGACAGTATTGTACAACCACACTGGCTGGCAGATGGTAGGCACTAAGGAAAGGTTTGAATGTTCAAATGAATGGGGAGGAGCCCATGGCTTACCCTAGCCAGGTGAGCCTGGATCTGCAGGGGTCTGCCTCTAGAAGCCAGCCACTATACACATCTCCATACAGCCTATCTCTCTGAACTGTCTTGTTGCTTGAAGAAACTCTCTCACTGGACAGAACACACGTTTCCCGTCAGCTTTTATTTGCATGATAGCTTGCTTACAAGCAGGGCATTCTGTTCTTGGAATTTCTTGTTAAAATATTTCATTTAATTAAGTTTTTACAACCAGCTCTGCTTTGTGTCTGTCAGAAGGTAGATTCCAGTGCAGCGCTCACTACCCTTAGTTCTCTGGGAGGCCGGGTCACTAAGACTCTGGGAGAGCAAAGCTGAGATCCTGAGGCTGCATTCTGAGTCTGGAGAGCCTTCTTAATCACTTCACAAAGGTTGAGTGTGTCAAAAGCTAGATCCCCATCACAGGCCCCACTGGACATCAAGAGGCCACTAGAAACGTCTGAATGCTCCCTGGTAGGCTTTCTCTCAACATATATCTGAGCCCAAATGGCATCCTGAGAAGATTGTTGTGAACAATCACAGGCAACTCTTTGTACTCTCAGAAACCCTCCTCAAGACCCAACCCTAGTCCCAGAATTACTCCCAGAATGCTTCCTCACTCCTTACCTCTGACTGTTCCAGCCTTGCTCTAGTCTTCCTCCCTGTAAACCTTCAAGGCCCATGGTTAGAACTGCTACCCTTCCCTATCTACCCTCCACATGTGAACTATTCCTCCTCGCTGTCCTTCCTCCTTCCTATAGCCAATCTGCACACACCTGGGCCGTGGAGGAGCTCCCCTATCTCCTCTACAGCCCCAGGGTCAGGATCCAAACTCAACTCAGCAAGTCTTCCTTTTCCCACAAAGCCTGGCTACTTACTACTCCTTATGGGGTAACCAGGATTGTGGCACAAAAGGTGATTCTCTCACATTCGTTTTAAAAGACTACAGACCATCTGTGTCTAACAGGTAAACAAGCATACATACACCAACAGAAAACACTACAGGGATGGGGGAAAACGCATGATTGGCAAGGTGTTCTCATGAGGGTGTATCTGAGGCTCAGGACAGAGCCCTGATAATTCTCTAGATTTGCACACACACACACACACACACACACACACACACACACACACACACACACACACACACACACACCATCTACCTTCCAGTCCTACTGCAAAGCCCAGCTCCACAGTGACGAGGCAAGGAAAATGGGGCTGCTCCCAAATCGCCCCACTTCACCACCAGGCTGAGGCTGTCCCTTGACCTGTCACAGGGTGGCACTGGAGGCTGAGGTCTGCCATTTGGGGGCTCCTTTTCCTCCTCAGCAGGTGGGCTCTTGGCCGCACCCCATACCTGGCCTAAGAGAACCACCATGGCCCTTGGATAATTCAAGCTCCTTGAGGCGTTGCTAAGAGGCTGGCTGCCACCTGTCAGGAATGTGCGGTCAGGGATGTGGCAGAATGCGCTGTTTTCCCACACTCGTATTTTAAAAGGTTACAGACCATGTGTGCATAATAGGCAGAACATTAGGTCACTTGTCTCACTTAGAACAATAATCCATTTTGCTAGGGGTCAGGTTGACACAAAGAATCTGTCCGGACCAGGTCTCTTGATGAGACTTAGCCCTCCCTTCAAACTAATGAAATTTTCAACTCATGAGTACTTGAGTTAATAAAGTGTGCCACACATCTGCTCAAGCCACTGGCAGAAGAAAGCCCTGGGGTTCAATTTTGAGATCACTGACATAATGTTTGAGTGGTCTCCCACTGGCACCCAGCAGGACACCAAATTAAGGAAAGCCCGACAATGAATGTGTGAGAAAAAAACATTAGTGTATAAACACAGAGGCCAAGGCCCCTGAAGGGAGGGTGAACCCGGCTGGGCTGTGGAATTGTGGAGGGAGAGGAGGCGGGAGCTACCACTGGGGCTTCGCACCAGTAGCCTACAGGTAATGAATTATTTTAAAAGGAAATTGGCACCAACATGATCTTAGGTCAAAAAGATTTAAAAAAAAAAAAAAACAAGAAAGAAAAAAATAAATAAAAGGGGCATATCCTCTATGGTTGGTGAATGAAATGCAGAAGTATAATGTGGTCAGTTGTGGACCAAATACCAAGCTGGAGGTGAGAAGAGAAGATAATCCCCCCAGGAGAGGCTCAGATCTAAGGCCTGTAGACCCCTGAGAATTTGCTGCCACAGGCTTGGAGAGGTGAGGATTGATGGTTTGGCCACTCAAGCCTGCTGAAGGGTAGGAGGAAGAAGCCACTTGCTTACCAGGACAAACTAGCCACTGGCTTCCCCTGCTGCCCACAGATAGAAAATCAAACTTAAAATTCTTCAGTGTGTACAAACCTGCATGGGCTCCCTGCCCTAGACTCGGGAAGACACTGAGAGGAAAGGAAGGAAGGTGAGCGAAGATATTTTTGTGACCTTCCCTTGGATAAGAAACAGAGGCCTCCTCCCATCCGCAGCTTGTCTCCCAGGAAATTCCGTGGCCCCGTTAAGACGGGGCCAGTCATGCCATCCCCCAAGAAGGAGAAGAAAAAGATGCATCAGTCAGATCTGAGCCTTCCTTTGACAGCCAGGAAGAGTATAAGTAGGATCCTAGGAGCCAGAATATATGTGGCCCTGCTGTCACACTACCTAAACAGATCTAATTCCAGAAATTCAAAGGCCAGGGAAGAGCCACATGGAATCCATGCATGCCTGGCAGAGCCTTCCACCCCAGGTGGACTCTGCTACGACATTTTGGTCAGAGTGGTGAGATGCTCTCTCCTGGTTCTTAGTTCCTTTTCTCTGTCAATTAATCTACCTCAAGAGCCTACTGTGGGCTTCAGGAATTACCCCACAGGGCATACAAAGGGGCTAGGTAACACAAACAACACACAGGCATAAGAAAATGAACCACATTTCACCACAGGAGGAAGCCTTTGGACCAATGGCAGCCTCCCCCTCAGTGAGTCACAACCAGCCCCAGGGCATAAAATGAAAGCGGTTTACAACTACACCTCCAGAGCTTTCCCAGCATGCTTCAGCCTCTTCCCTTCTCTTCCTCAGTGATATGCCATCTCTTTACCCTCATAAAGCTCCCAGAACACTTCATCCAGTGAGCCTTCCCACACTCCAACTCTACAGAGACCCCACTCTTTTTCTGGCTGTCACCTCCTATGGGTGTGGCTGGGCCTGAGATTCACCACGCCTGCTCCCTCTCAAAAGCCCCTACATGGGACCCAGACCCCTAACAAGGCTCAGCAAAGCCTCGGAGATCAATTTGTGCAGAGCTAGTCCTAGCCACAGGTCTTCAAGGATGCTCGGTGCCCACCCTAACAGGAAAGGCTGAGCTCCCCTCCTGGGGTCCATCTCCCAATGAGAGTTAGGCCAGTGGGAGGGAAGTCTTGGGAAGGAGGGGCCAGTCCGCATAAGAGGGGATCACTATGATTGATGATGCTCCCAGCATTCCCTGAGGCTCTCCAAGCAACTGCCCGGGCCGCCATGGAATGCAGTGTGAGCTGCCTTCCAGGGCCTCCAGGCCCTCCTAGAAGTGCCAGGGCTTCGTTCTCTGCTTGAAGAAATGTCCACACTCACAGATTCTCAGCATTCAGCCCAAATTTCATCAAAGGGAAAGAGGTTCTGCCCTCTTTCCTATCCTCTAAATGAGGCCTAGAAAGAACAGACCCCAGACAGGTCATCTGAATTCTAGATTCTACTTACTCATGCACAGTCAAGGCTTAATGCAGGCTTCTGAGCTGTCCTGTACCTTCATTTCTACATATAGAAAGTAGGAAAAAGAAGAGTATTTGGCTCAGAGAATTCCTGTGAAGATGATAAAAGTTACTGTGTGGGAACTGTTTGAGTAGTATCTCACATAATATAAATGCTCCCAATGATACTCACAAGACACCATGTTGAAAATGAACTATAGAACTTGTGGGGGAGGAAGGTCAGGAGGGACAAGACTTGAAGAAAACAAGATAAGAGGTGACACTGCTCAACAAGAAATGTAGTCATTACCTGACTTACGTAATTGTAAGTCTGTATATCACCTTTATAATATTTTTAATGTAAATGTGCTATTAAGTGCTTGCTATTTTCATTCTCTTACAATCTGCCTTCAGAAACCTGTCTCACTAGCCATCCACCACTCCTTCCCACACTGTCCTCAAAAGTACCTACTGATTTCTGTAATGTGTAGTATCTGGGTCCTGGGAGCAATGTCTGGACTGATTTTCTGCCTCTTCTCCTCACTTAAAGGCAAGCACGTACATTGGTCTACATGTGAATGAGAAGTTCTTCTGGGGATAGGGTCAGCGTAGTTGGTGGACTTGGACAAGTCAGCCGCTCCATTCAATAGGGAAGGAGCTCAGTGAGCACCTCCTCCCCCATAGTCACAGGAGGGTCCACAGAAAGGAATGGAAGCAAGTGACCCAAGTGATCAACTTAGAAATTCAGTGAAAGTAATGAAGACATACCTGGCATCAATGCCTCACAAAGTCCCACCATGAGCCATGGAACCCAGAACTCAGCAAAGGAAGCAAAGCCGTCCTCACGTGGAAGTTTCTTATGCCTCTGTTAAGTCCCTGTGACACCTCTGGAGACCGCAGCAGGCCAGTCTGTGCAATGACATGGTTGCATCAAATGGTCTCGAAAGGCTATACCACTATCATCCTCACCACCAACATCACCTAGAGAAACCATGACAAGACTCATCTGTAGATGCAAGGCAGTGCTAATGAGGTGACAGCAAACCCACAGTAACCTAGGGTAATCTGTATTTACAGATGGGGTTAAGTGTGATTTATAAACAGCCAAATGGGATTAAGATCTAGATCTGCATCATCTCCTAAATGATACCTGGAAACATACATTATGTTATTTTGTAATAAAAAATGAGGGCACCAATAGCATTTACAAGTTCCTCATGTCAGGCACATATGCATAAGTGTTACCATACTACATCTTTATACCAACCTTACTAAAGAAGGTTACAACTATCCCAATTTTATCCAAGGTTAATTAACAGAGATCTCTTAACATGCAAATCCTATTCATCTTTACATCCTTTACATCTGTGTTGTAAATCAAAAACCCACTTTAACCATGACATTGTCCTAATGATTTGCTCAAGGTTATCTTTGGTCACCAAAGTTCTGCTGTCAAGCAGAACTGATATTTGCTCCAGTAACATAAGGAAAGCTTCCAACTATTAAAATATGGTAATATAATTGTACCAATTGGTTCCTAGCTGCTGCCTCATTTCTGCAAATGTTCCTGTGCATTTGTCATTCTGGACCCTCCCATGGGTTCCTGTGGGCCTTTCATGGCCAATTCTGAGATACTGAAAGTATCCATTATGGTTGCCTGCAGGAGGCTGGATTCTAAATATTCTAAGTGCTACCCCTTGGTGGCGATTCCCTAAGTATCTACACAGGCATGTAGGTGCACATTACACTCTTAACTGCCTGATACCTCCACAGCTCGAACACAAGGATACAGAACTGCCTAAGTGCTGGCACAGGCCTCTACACACACACCACATAAACGTATGCCCCTAGGTACACACACACAAACATCACCGTCCACCTGCCCTCTACATACACTACAGCTCAGCCTCCTCTGGGTGCATCTCTGTAGCTGCCAGAGACACCCCATTCTAAGCCTCATTATCAGCCTCTACTCTAGAAACCAAGAGCTGAGCTACCTGGGACATGAAAGCATAGGGGACTCAGCAGCCCTGTTCAGATGGTCTGACTTGGAGAGGACCAAAAGAAAGTCCTATCACCCTGGCCTGACGTACTCACACAGGACTAGTACACATCCGTGCTTGGCTTAAGAGCTGCTCCCTTAACTAAGGAGAAGACTCCTGGTCACAGGCAGCCAGTTGTGATGGCCAGTAGTCACTGAGCTTCTAGCTGGACCACGTATTCATGCAACTATTTTCAGGAATGAGACAAGGAGTCTTGGTTCTGCCTGTGGCATGTGAGACCAGCCTGATACCAGTTTTCCTGCTGGATCATTCTTCAGACAGTCCATTGCTCTCCGTGGGGTACTCCAAGACACACAGTGGATATGGTTCTGTGACAGCACTATAAATAGCACTTTGCTCGCCAATCAACTGTGGAAGTCAGCCCTGAGCAAGGAGGCCCAGGACTCCCTCAGATCCCTACCTCCTATTCCAGCTGGTAACACTCAATGCCAAGCAACAAGCGCAGAAGGGATGGAGTGTATTCCATCATCAACTTCCCCTTGTGCCACAGTAATGCCACAGCTGTCAGCCTCTGCGACTTCTGCTAGAGTCATCACAAGTCATTTGTGCCTCAGAACCACACAGCTCAAACTGTTTATTCAGTTACTTCCAGAGACATCTCATCTTACAGCCAGAAACACAGCCGAGACTGCAAGGAAAGATGTGCAGTGCCTGAGTGCGTCAGGTGTAGAGATAATTGCCCTTTCTCTCCTGGAGAAAGGATATGCTCCTTTACATGGGCCCCGAATCAAATTCCTGCAGAGTGTTTGACTATGGCAAGATTCTCCAAAAGTTGAAGTTAACCCACCTGAAAGACTCCATTCTAGGACCAGCCAGAGCCCTGCGGTGGAGAAATGCACACTGTCTCTGTTCCATTCCATGCAGAGGAACCTCTGGGGAATTCCAGAGGTGACGCTGATGGATCCAATTCTCAGGCCTGATTGACAAGAGGGACAGAGCTGTGCTTCGGGAGCCATTCTCCAGAGTCACGGCCCCTGAACCAAGCCACTCTCTGCTGGGGCCACCCACCTGCCTTCAGCATGAAGTGAGCACTGCACCTCTGCTATATGTAGAGATCATGTGTTACAACATCTGTGGCATCTCCACCCCTGTCAGAAGACCTAGCACAGAGATGAAACAAAGCCACAAAGCAGAAGCTTCCCTGCTTTAAGAAAAAACAACCAATTATTACAAATGAGGGAATAATAGCTCAATAGCTATGTACATATGACCATTAAAATGATGCCAATCACAACGAACTCCAAAATATGGAAACAAGAGGTTGTTTTTAATATACTCTATGAGGTTATTTCTTTTTTCTTTCATTGTGGTCCTTTGCTTTATCCTGTTGTCACTGTATTTGATTTTGGTACCCTGTGTCTATCTGATTCGGGAAAGGGAAGGAGAACAAAAGGTGAGATAAAGGACAAAGGGGGAACCAGTGCAACAGCGATACTCACTAGACACGATGTCAGAAATGAACTTTACAATTTGGGGAAAAGGGAGTTCGGAAGGAGGCAACGTGAAAGAAAATGAGGGAGATAAAGCCATAGTAATCAAAACAGCTTGGTACTGGCACAAGAACAGACCTCAGGACCAATGGAATAGAATTGAAAACCCAGAAAT